>NW_026000108.1:12041970-12062625 GCF_001458135.2 Marmota marmota marmota
GTTCCGCCTACCTGGCAGGTGCGGGGGGTGGGGGGCGGCTCTGCCCCTCAGCAGGCCGCTGGGCCTGTTCTGTGGGTGGTCATAGTTCCCTCTACCTTGCAGGCGCAGGGGGAGGGGGCGGCTCTGCCTCTCAGCAAGCCGCTGCTCCTCTTCTGCCGGTGGGTCGCAGGCCCGCCTACCTTGCAGGAGTGATTGGAAGCTCTGCCCCTCTGCGGGCCACTGGGCCTTTTCTGTTGGTGGTCCCAGTTCCGCCTACCTGGCAGGTGCGGGGGGTGGGGGGCGGCTCTGCCCCTCAGCAGGCCGCTGGGCCTGTTCTGTGGGTGGTCATAGTTCCCTCTACCTTGCAGGCGCAGGGGGAGGGGGCGGCTCTGCCTCTCAGCAAGCCGCTGCTCCTCTTCTGCCGGTGGGTCGCAGGCCCGCCTACCTTGCAGGAGTGATTGGAAGCTCTGTCCCGCCGCGGGCCACTGGGCCTTTTCTGTCGGTGGTCACAGTTCCACCTACCTGGCAGGCTCGGGGGTGGTATTTTAAAAAGTAACTATAGATTTAGGTTTTAATTTTATGAGTAAGGTCCATTTTTGTATGTGATGCAAGATATAGATTGGGGTCCCTTGCATGGATGTTCAATCCTTCCATCATCAATTGTTGTAAAGATCAGGAGTTTGTTTCTATTTATTGCTACATCTTATTGCCTAGTATTGTGTCTACAGGGAGTAAATATCCAATAAATATTTGAAAAAGAACAAATCTCATTAATTTTATTTTACTGTATGTTTAATTCTAATTTATCTAGAATTAACATAGTGTAAGATTATGAATTAAATGGATTTGTCAAATTACTTCTGTTTTGTTAGTGTCACATATTACTTCAAACCAAATATTATTTTGTTAAACTAGACATTACTTAATCTAATTCTTTTATTTGCCACATATTTTATTTACCAAACTTTGAGCCAGGCACCCAGTTGGACACTAAGACAGGAATTCCTTTGTCAATCTGCTGAAGTCTATGGATTCCTTTCTAAGAATCATGCATTTAAATGCATAAAATTAAAACATAGTATTACAAAGGAAACCAATCATATTGAAAATCAGTTTTCAAAATACTTTTAAAAATTATGACACAGTAGTACATGCATTTCTTTATTTAAATATCATAATAGAATCTAGCAGATAATCTAATGACTGCCATAGTGCCCGGGCGGGGATGAGCTTAAGGTATTTTGAGATGTCTGCAACAAGCTGTAATGTGATATAAGAATATCTGGGATTTCTGTGGGTGGCAGAGTCACAGCTACTTCTGATTCTATTGTGGTTTGTTGTCTGTATTCATGATTGAGGCCATGCTAAATTTCTGTTAGAGGTTAGTAAAAATGATGATGTATTCTTTTTCTATTTGAGCCACAAATTTCAACCTCAATGAGAAACTCTCAAGCTGGAGAGATGAGTAAAATGTGGTTTCTGCTCCCAGAGAAACTGCATTCCAGGAAGAGGCAGGTGGCAAGTGAGCAAGATAGTCTACCAGAGGCCAGATTGTGTAGAATGGACTGAGAGGTCATGGTGGAGAGTCTGCAAAGAGGGGTTCACCTAAGTCAGTCATGGAGGAACATAGTAAGTCCTGTGATCATATGAGAACAAATAATTAATAATAAGATTGTTGTAAAGATCAGGAGTTTGTTTCTGTTTATTGCTACAGATGGGGGGAAGAGAAGAGAAGGAAAGGTGAGAACCTCAATGACCAGCAAGATCTCTTTGCCCAAGCCCACTATGAAAAAAAAAAAAAAACATTAACTGTATTTAAAAGCTTGGCATTTAGTAAAACTGAAAACATTAATACACACACACACACACACACACACACACAAACATACACACATACTGTTGTCGTCTAGGACAGATGATGAAGAAGATAAATTAATTTTTTCCAAATCACAGAAAAGTCTCTTCTTCCTAAAAGGTAGAGGAAGTGTAGCCTGGAATTTGGGGCCAAAATCTGGTTGCCAGTTCTGTTAATGTAGACTTGCCTGGTGACAAAGTCCACATAATGCAATGCGGGGAGGGAAGGGGGTTTCATCACCAGACAGATCTGAGCCTCAACTGGTCACTTATCTACGCATTTGGGCCAAGTGACACAATCGGATGTGATCCATCTTTGCCGAGGAGCATGGTTTTTATACCACTGCTTTAACTTCTGAAGAGGCGTGAGATGCTGGGGTGAGTATGTTATTGAGATAAAATTTGAAGATTTGAGAAGATAATCAGTGCACTAGCGGAGAAGCCATTTAACCCACCCATGATATCTCATGAGGAAACTGGGATGTGTACTTCTATTTGTTCATGGCTCTCTCTTTCTCTTTGGCATAGAAGATAAACCTGCCCATATGCATACATTCTCCTTCCTCCACGTGGTAAGCTACCTGGGGCAGCCTTGACTCTGGAGTTGGGGAAGAGGAGGAAGTTGTTTATCTGGCCTCCCTGGTATGAGTGTGCATCAATGAAAGTGCATTCCAGGGACAGAAACCACACCAGTTATTTGAAAACAGAGAGTTTAATATAAAGAATTATAAGGTTGTTACCTAGGTAACTGAAAGGATAAAAGACAACTCCAGAGTATCACAGAGGTAGTAACTGCTAGAACCCGCTACCACCCATTGGCCTGGGGATCAGAGAGGAGAGGCTGGTTTATTCCAGCTCAGAATTTGGAGGAGGTGAATGGAGCTAGACTCAGACCTCTGCAGAGGGGGTGCTTCTGGGGTAGGAGGCAGAGGTTGCAGGGGTAAGGGGAGATGATGAGGCTGTTCTGAAAGGGTTAAAAATAGCTGCAAATTCCTTCAGCCCCTGCCATAGGAAGGAGCTACCTCTGTCAGGGTGATGGAGTGAGGTTGGTTGGTGCTCACAGGAACAGGGAGATGGAAGCCAATCATTGGGTCCCTCCTTTATCTCCAGGCCTCCTATTGTCTCTGTAGTGTCCCTTATTGGCAGGTCCTAAAAGGAAGCAGCTAACAGAAATGCATCCCCAGCCCCAGCATCACAGAGCTGAGTATAAAAGGTGGATTTGGAACTAAGAAACCATAGTGCAATAATGCATATGAGGTGTGTGTGTGAGCAGGCATGGGTGTGCGTGTCTCCATCCCTGTGGTGCTATTGGAGAATGTGTATGGGGGTGGGGCTAAAGGGAGGACATTCACCTCTACTTCCTGTCCAGTATTACCTTAATTGAGGCATTTAGTTCTTATGTGATTACTGTGTTGTTTTTTTTCTCAAATGGTTACAAATGTGAAAAGATAGTATGATTCATTACCCCCATCACAAACCCCAGCTGATTTTTTTTTCTACACACTGTTTGCTGAGAAAATAAAATTTTAATATATAAGTAAAATGCTTAATATGGTTTCCTGGACATGAAAGAAATCAACAAATGCAAGTTCTCTTTTTTCTTCTCACCTTTCTCCCTGAACAATTGATAAACTAGATAAAGTTCTCTGAACAAAATACTTATTTATATAAATAGAAATTAAATAGTTGATAGTTAATGTTGGCACAGGTTTTCGATTTTTTTCCATTTAATCCCTATAGAAATCTTACGAAGTATGTATTCCCATTTCACAGAAATCTACAGCTACCAAAAGTTGATAAAGGAGCCCAAGGTCAAACAGCTGAACTAAGGTCAACAGCTGAGCTACTGTACTTACCTCCATACCAGCATTTCTGAAGTGCAGTTCTTTGACTTTGGATGGAGAAATGTTCCTGGCATTGAGGAATATGCATATTTCTAAATCTTGCCTTAAATCTATGGATTCAGATTCACTGGGATTCTCTAGCACTTTGTATTTTTCACATGCTCCCCAGATAATTGTTAAACGATGAAGTTTGAGACTCACTGTCCTCACCATATGTCTCTCTAATTGGTAATAAAAATGTATTCTGGCAAAAGCCCTTTAATTGATTCCCTGACGGATAAGAGACTATTCCTGACATGATGCTTAGCGATTTCAATATCTTTGTAGATATTAATCGCAGTACTTCTCAAAGTGTGGTCCTGGAACAACAGCATCAAGGTCCCAGGAGAATATGTTGGGATGCAAATGCTTGAACTGCAACAGACATAGGGAAAGTAATGCGGGGACTTCAGGAGATACTGATGCCACCAAAATTTGAGAGCAGCACAGCTGCAGATGAATCTTCCAGTAACTCTCCTCTCAATTCCTTGACCTTCCCTCTTGGATGATACCCCATCCACCTCAGCTGCACATGCCCGCAGTCATACCCTCTTGGACTCTGCCCTCAAAAAGAACTGCACCCACTCAAAATCACTATTTCCCCATCCCAGCCTGGAAGCACCATTCTGCATTTCCAGATGCCCAGTACTCCAAGTCCAGCAGCTCTTAAGCCCTATGAGAACTTCTAATCTTTCAGTCCCACCTCCTTTTCATTCTCCTTCACCCGTGCATCAGCCTCCCTAGTTGGATACCATGGTCCCTAAATGCATCCCCTTGCCTATATCCTCAGTTTCCTTACTTCTGTCTTTTCATTGGGTTGTGCCTGTCCAACTCCCAATGCTGGTTATGGCCGGTATACTGCCTATTCTGAATTTGCACCCCTATAGACAAATATACCCAGAGACAGTTATAGCCAGGTTGACAGGTGTCACATTGAATTAAGTTCTTGGACACAACTCTTCAGTATCTACATTCATTCCTCAGATAAGCTCATTCAAACATCTAGTTTTTAGTTAATGGTATCAATCATTCCCAAATATCTATCTCCATTCCAACTCTTCTCACAAATGTTGAGATCCTAGAAAATCCAAAGTCTTCATTTGTATGTCTACTGTGGGAGGGGGGGGTCTCAAAATTCATATTGCCAAAGCCCCAATTCCACTCCTTCCCCAACCTGTTCCTACTCCCGTGTTCTCTCTGGTGGAAACTGGAAATTCCGATCATTCAAGCTAACAGCTATGAGATTATCCTTGATTCCTTTATTTTCTCAAATTCTACAATTCAAAGTCCTGTCAGTATCACCTTTGAAATATATTCAAAAGCTGACAACTTGGATCCTCCATCACTCTGATGTTAAATCACCTCTCATCTGGATTATTTTAAATAATATTTTCACCCCCAATAGTACCTTGAGTGATCATTTAAAAATGGAAAGTTTGATCATATAAACTTTTCTTGGTGTGTGTGTGGGCGGGGGGTGTTGGGGATTGAACTCAGTGGCACTCAAACACTGAGCCATGTCCCCAGCCCTATTTTGTATTTTACTTAGAGACAGGGTCTCACTGAGTTGCTTAGTGCCTTGCTTTTGCTGAGGCTGGCTTTGTACTCATGATCCTCCTGCCTCAGCCTCCCGAGCTGCTGGGATTACAGGCGTACACCACTGCACCTGGCTTGATCATGTAAATTATTGCTCAAAACTTCCTCTTGACTTCTCATCTCACTCCTGACAGGAGCTAAAGTGACTATGATCACCTGTGAGACTGTGTGATCTGCTCATCTTTCTCTCAAGCTCTCCTTCCTACCTCTCTCCTCTCTCCCTCCTTTCCACTCTGGGTTTTGCCTTTCCTGGAACACACCAGACCTGCTCTCATCCTGGTGTCCTTGACATCATTCTCCCCACTTCAAGTCTTTAGTGTCGTGACATCAGTGAACCTCAATTTCCTTAGGTATGAAATGAGAATGACAGCACCTTTCACCTAAGGTCAAGTGAAGATTAAATGAGATGATGTTAGCAAGATCCCTCATGTTGGTCTCAGCCCTGCTGGTGGTGGAGGGGCCGGGGGTGGGGGTGGGGTCAGTCCTGAGGAGGTGTGGGGGTAAAATCATGGTAGAGGCATTCATTGGCCAGCGACCTAATGGAATCTATGCTTGAAGAGTAGCAGCTGCTACTCTTCAGAAAACATTTAATTTCACTAAACTTTAGTTTTTTCATCTGTGAAAAAAAAGAAGGAATACTGTCTTATTTTAGAGTTATGAAATTCAGTCCTGGATCCAGGCATCAGCACATAGTAGGAGGCCTCATGTCAGCTGCTAAAATGACTCGAAACTCAGCACAGAAAGGACTCTCGGATGACTTGGATGTTTCCATGGTTTACAGTTTAGGAGAAGGAAGGGCTCAGAATCAGGCTGGGTCTGGTTCCCTGAACCCTACTTACCATCCTAGGATGTGAGACCAACCCTGACTTGTGTAAGAAGTAGTTTAAGGTTTTAAACCCAGGATTCTAGGACCTTGGTGCCTCACTGAAATAAGAGATGCAGGTCAACCAGGTTCATCAAGTACACTTGAGGATTTCATCTCACGGGATGCCAGAGGCTCACTACGAGGCTCTGACTTAGTTGTAGGACTGTAAAGCATGACCACATCCTGCACTGTCCCTCCACATTACTAAAGATCTATTTACATCCGCTCCTTTTACCCAGGCTGTGTTTCTGGATATTTAAAAAAATCACCAGGAATATTAAAAGATAAAGAACACAGTTCAAAGAGACCACAAGAAGCAAAACTGAACTCAGTTATGACAAGGGTGTTAGACTCATCAGATCAGGAATTTTAAACAACCATGATCAGTAGGCTAGAGTATCTACTGGATAAAGTAGGAGGCATGCAGGAACAAATGGGTCATGTAGGCAGAGAGACAGAAATCCCAAGAAAAACCAAAACAGAATGCGAGGGATCAGAGACACAGAACAGAAATGAAGACTGTCTCTGATGATCAGGAGCAGACAGGACCCAGCTGAGCAAAGAAAGCTTCAAAACTTAAAAAGCAAAGAGGAAAAAAGACTGGGGGTGTGGGGGAAACAGGACAGACTACTCAGAACTGTGGGACAACTACAAAATGTCACGTACCAGAATGGGAATAACAAGAGGAGAAGAAAGAAAGAGGGAAATATACATGACACACACTTGAAACAATAATAACTGAGAATTCCCCCCAAATGAATGTCCTACACCAAACCTCGGGTCCAGGAAGCTCAGAGAAGCTGAGGAGGAGGAGGAGGAGGAGAAGGAGAATGAAAGAAGAAAAACAATAAATAAAATAAAATAAAGCAAAGCCTTCTTGCTAGTTCTATCATACTCAAACTACAGAAAATTTTTAAAAAATAAAGTTAAAGGAGCCAGAGAAAAAGAGAATGCTTTGCCTGGAATGGAAAAAAAAATCCCATAATTATATCAAATTTCTCCTCAGAAACTTAAGCAAGAAGAGAATGGAGTGTAATAATGTATTCAGGGGAAAAAAAGACTGACCTACAATTCTGTACCCTGAAAAATTATTATTGAAAAGTGAAGGAGAAATACTTTCTCAGACAAATGAAAATTGAGGGAATTTGATTCCAGCATACCTGACTTGCAAGAAATGTTAAAGGAATAAAATAAAATGATAATAAAAAATAAATGTTAGGAATATCTTCAGAGAAAAGAAAAGTGACATAGTAGAAACTTACATTTACATAAAGAAGATTATCAAGGAAAGAATCAATGAATTAAATAAAAACTTTCACTCTTCTTTTTCTTAATTGAAGATTTTGCATAAGCTAACTAGTATAAAACAGTTTGTTTAAATTATAGCAACAATGTGTGTGCATGAGTGTGTGCATGAGTGTGTGCCTACCCATGCTTATGTACAGGGAAATGAAAGGCAGCAGTGATATGAGGGAAGGAGGGAGGAATTAGCATTCCTCTGTCATTACAGGGCACTCTCACATTCTCTGTGAAGTGGTGTGGTATTATTTGAAAGTGGAGTTGAATAGTTGTAAATGTGTTTTACAAACTGTAGGGTAACCATTAATAAAAGTTCAAAATGTTAAAAAAAAAGTATCACTGATATTCTAAGAAAAGAAAGTGGAATAGATAATATGCTCAGTTAAGGATCACAAAAGGCAGAAAAAAAAAACATGTCTTAGTCCTTTCATTCTTTTATAACAAATTATTTAAAAACTGGGAATTTACTTTAAAAAAAAATAGAAACTGATCTCTCCATTCTGGAGATGAAGAAGTCCAAGATCAAGGCAGCAGCAGGTTTGTGTCTGGTGAGGGCTGCTCTTGCTCCTAAGACAGCACCCGGTGGCTGCATTCTTGGAAGGAGACAACTGCTGGATCCACACATGATGGAAGGTATGGAAAGAGCAAACTTGCTCCTTCAAGTACTTTTTTTTTTCAGTGCTAGAGATTGAACCCAGGGCCTCACACATGCTGGGTAATGTTCTACCACCAAGCTACATTCCAAGCCCTCAACCCTTTTATAATGCACTAATCCATTGGTAAGTGTGGGATATTTAGGAGAGTCCACCTCTTAATACTGCTGCATTGGGAATTAAGTCTCAACAAGAATTTAAGAATTGATACAAACATTCAAACCATAGAAGAGTGGAAGAAAAAAAGTAAGAATAAGGAGCAAGGGCAACAAATAGAAAATGGCAACAAATGTGCTAAATACTAATCCTATCAATAGTCACCTTGAACATCAATGGTGTAAATGTCAGAGTGGATGAAAAAATGCAACCCAAGTATATGTTGTCAACATGAAACCCACTTTAAATGTAAAGACGTATATAAATTAAAAGTAAATTGATGGAGAAAGATCTACCATGTTAACACTAAATAAAAGAAGCAAGAGTAGCGACATTGATTTTATATAGATCAGTTTCAGAGAAGGAAATTTATCATGGATTAAAGAGAAATATTGCTTAACATGTATGTGCCTAACAACAAAACCTGAAAATATGTAAAGCAACTGATTAAACTGCAAGGAGCTATAAATGAATACATCATTGTAACTGGAGATATCAATACCCCTCTATCAGGAATGGACAGATTCAGGCGCAATATCAGTAGTTGCCTAGGTGAACTCAATGCTATTTTCAAGCAATGGAATAAAATATACATCTATCAACTACTGTATCCAATGACAGCTGATACACATTCTTCTCAAGCTCACATGAAACATTCAATAAGATAGACCACATGCTGGGGTCACAAAACAAAATGAATTTAAGACAATAGAAATCATACAATATCTCTCTCAAACCACAGTGGAATCACATTAGATATCGGTATTAGAAAGATAGCTAAAAAATTACTGAGTACTTCAAGGGTAAATAACATGTAAGTCAAAGAAGAAGTCTCAAGAAAAATGTAAAAGTATTTTTGACTGAAGGAAAATAAAAATATAAGTTATCAAAATTTTTGAGATACATCAAAATGCTTAGATAGGAATGTATACTAAGGAATACATATATTAGGAAGAAGAAAGATTTAAATTCAATAATCTAAGCTTTCACTTTGGGGAAAGCAAAAAGAAGAGCAAATTATATCTAAAGTAAGGAGAAGACAATAAATTATAAAAATTAGAGTAAAAGTCAATAAAATTGAAAACAAGGAATCAGTAGAATGAAATCAATCAAACAAAAATCTGGTTCTTTGAAAGAATAAGTAAAACCAATAAGCCCATAGCCAGACTAACTAAGTGGGAAAAAAATTAAATTACTACTATCAAAAAATAAGAGAGAACATCACTACAGATCCTGTGGATATTAAAATGATATTAAAGGAATACTAAGAACAACTGTAGGACCACAGATTTGATCATTCAGATGATACTGACCAATTTCTTCAAACCAAATCTGCCAAAATTTATACAAGAAAGATACAATCTAATAAAGTCTTTATTAATAAAATTGGATCACTAATTAAGAACCTTCCTAAAAGAAAACATGAGGGACATATAGGTTCCTAAATGAATTGTACCAAGCATTTAAAGAAGAAATAACAGGTGTCTGGTTGATGTAGTAGGTAGCAAATCCACCTCATAAAGAAAAAAGTATAAAAAATTATCTACAATTATATATAATCTTTTTCAGAAGATATAACTACAAGGAATACTTTATAATTAATATTATGAAGCCAGATTACCTTAATATCAAAGTCAAATGAAAAGAACATTGCAATAAAGGAAAACTATAGACTATTATCTCTCATGAACATAGATGCAAAAATACTCAGCATAATTTTACCAAATTGAATCTAACAATGTTTAAAAAAAATCATACATTATGACTTCGTGGGGTTTATCCTAGATATGCAAAGTTGGTTTGACATTGGAAAATTAATTACATTAATAGGGTTAAAAGTTATAAGATTGTATCAATAGATGCAGAAAAAATATTTGGCAAAATTCAACATGTATATATTTAAAATTTTTTCATTAAACTAGGAATGGAGGGGAATTACTTCAATTTGATAATATATACAAAAATAACTAAGGCTAACATCATTATGGGAACCTACAAGCTTTCCCATGGAGATCAGAAATGAAGCAAGGGTGTCTCCTCTCACCACTGTTATTTTACGTCATACTAAAAGTACTAGCTAATGCAATAAGATAAGAAAAGGAAATAAGTGCTATACTGTTTGAGAAGGAAGAAATACAATTGTCTTTGTTCTCAAATTACATAATTACCTATGTAGAAAATTTGATAGGAAACCCAAAAAACAAACAAACAAAATCTAATCTTTTGAAACTAATAAATTATTATAGTAAGTTTGCAAGATTCGAGTTTAACATACAAACTTTGACTTATTTATTTTTTTTTAATTTATTTTTTTTATTGGTTGTTCAAAACATTATAAAGCTATTGACATATCATATTTCATACAATAGATTCAAGTTGGTTATGAACTCCCAATTTTACCCCAAATACAGATTGCAGAATCACATCGGTTACACATCCACATTTTTACATAATGCCCTATTAGTAACTGTTGTATTCTGCTACCTTTCTTATCCTCTACTATCCCCCCTCCCTCCCCTCCCATCTTCTCTCACTACCCCATCCACTGTAATTCATTTCTCTCCTTGTTTATTTTCCCATTCCCCTCACAACCTCTTATATGTAGTTTTGTATAACAATGAGGGTCTCCCTCCATTACCATGCAATTTCCCTTTCTCTCCCTTTCCATCCCACCTCATGTATCTGTTTAATGTTAATCTTTTCTTCCTGCTCTTCCTCCCTGCTCTTCCTCCCTGCTCTGTTCTTAGTTGCTCTCATTATATCAAAGAAGACATTTGGTATTTGTTTTTTAGGGATTGGCTAGCTTCACTAAGCATAATCTGCTCTAGTGCCATCCATTTCCCTGCAAATTCTATGATTTTGTCATTTTTTAGTGCTGCGTAATACTCCATGGTGTATAAATGCCACATTTTTTTTTATCCATTCATCTATTGAAGGGCATCTGGGTTGGTTCCACAGTCTAGCAATTGTGAATTGTGCTGCTATGAACATCGATGTAGCAGTATCCCTGTAGTACGCTCTTTTAAGGTCTTCAGGGAATAGTCCAAGAAGGGCAATAGCTGGGTCAAATGGTGGTTCCATTCCCAGCTTTCCCAGGAATCTCCATACTGCTTTCCAGATTGGCCGCACCAGTTTGCAGTCCCACCAAAACAGTAAAATCTGAAATTTTAAAATAATGCTATTTATATTAACATTCCCAAATATAAAATATGTATAAGTCTAATAAAATATGTGCAGTATGTATATAAAAATTATAAAATTTTAATGAAAGAAATTAAAGAAGAACCAAGTAAATGAAGAAATATTTCATATTGAAAGATAACAAAACTCAATATTGTCAAGATATCAGTTCTTCCCAATTTGACCTACAGAGTCAATAAAATTCCAAGCAAAATCAAAGCAAGTTCTCATGTGACTATCAATAAAATGATTTCAATTTTATATGCAGTGGCAAAAGACCCAGAATAGCCATCCCAATATTGATGGGTGAGAGCAAATTTATAGAACTGACACTACCTGACCAAGATTTACTATAAAGCCATGGTAATCAAGATACTGTGGCACTGGAAAAAGAATGAAAAAAATAAATTGGTGAAACAGAAAAAAGAACCCAGAAACAGACTATTAAATATAAATATATCATATTATCTTTAACAAAGGAGCAGGGATGAGCATTTAGCTCAGTGGTAGCACATACGCTTACCATGTATGAGATTCTGGGCTTGATTCTAAGAAAGAGAGAAGGGGAGGAAAGGAAAAGAAATCAAGGTACTACAATAAAGAATGATCTTTTAAACAGATGGTGTTGGAACCACTGACCAATCACATGGAAAATAATAAACCTCAACACAGAAATTATATCTTTCACAAAAATTAACTTCAAACAGATCAAGACCTAAATTTAAAACAGAAGCTATAAAACTCATAGAAGAAAATCAAATTGTATTTGGTTTTGGTAATGACTTTTAGATATGACACCAAAGGTACAACTGACAAGAAAGAATTGTTAAACTGGACTTCAGTAAAATTGAAAACTGCAAAAGGCACTGCCAATAGAATAAAAAGACAAGTCACAGACTGGAAGAAAATATCTGCAAAAGACATATGTGATAAATGACTATTACCTAAAATATATGAAGACCTTTTAAGACACAATAATAAGGAATAAATAACCCAAGCAAAACGTGAGCAAAAGATCTTAACAGACTTCTCACCAAGAAGATAATACAGACAACGATAAGCATGTGAAAAGATGCTCTACATCATATGTCTTCAGCAAAATGCAAATTAAAACTACAAGAAACTGCATACCTTCTAGAATGCCAAAATTCACAACACTGACACCACCCAACGCTGGTGAGGATGTGATTGCTGGTGACAGTTTCTTGCAAAACTAAACCTATTCTTACTATATGATCTAGCAACTGTGCTCCCAATGTTTACTCAACAAAATTGAAAACTTGCACATAAATGTTTATAGCAACTTTACTCATAATCCCCAAATTTGGGAGCAACCAAGGTGTCAGATGTCAGTAGAGCAGTGGATAAACTATGGTATATCTGGGTGATAAAATATTACTCAGTGTTCAAAAGAAATGAGCTGTCAACCCATGAAAAGATATAGAGGGGCTATAAATGTGTGTTAGTAAGCAAAAGCCAGTATGAAGAGCATATATATTGTATGATTCCTACTACATGACATTCTGGAAAAGGAAAAACTATGAAGACAGTGAAAAGATCAGTGATTGCCAAGGGATAGTGAAGAAGAAGGGATGAATCTACAGAACACAGAGGATTTGGAATAATTCTCTTTGACACTGATTGTGGGTATGTCATTATACATTTTACCAAACACTTAGAATGCACAACACCAACAGTGAACCCCACAGCACACCATGCGTGCTAGATGGTAATGTATGTCAGCGTAGGTTCCTCAGCTGTAACAAACATGCCCTCTGATGGCGGGTGTTGATCATGGGGAAGGCAATACCAGTGTGGGTGCAAGAAGTGTATGGGAAATCTTTTTTTGTACTTTCCCTTCTATGTTGCTGTGAATCTTAAACCCATCTAAAACATAAAGCCTATCTAAACAAAATAAAACAGACAAAAATACCCACGTGAGCGCCACCCTAAAGCAGTTGAAACCCACTAGGGGAAGAGGGACTGTAGCATTGCTATGATGCTAATGTGCACCTAGAAAGAGAGCCACTGCGGGGTAGTTCCTCCGGAGTATCACTAAGGATGGTTTCCTCACTGTCAAAATGAATGTTTCTAGGGGACTTCAAGAAATGCAAATTCTCAAGCCCCACTCCAACCCTCTGCATTAAAAACCGTGGGGTTCCAACAAGCCTGCCTGGTAGCTCTGACACTGTTTCAGGCTTGAGTCCTCTTCATGTATAGCAGTGACAGGAAGAGAGGGCATGCCTTGAGTGTGTGTAAGGAGCAGCTCTCAGAGACCCCAGATGTCCACTAAATGTCCACTTCCACCATAGCCTGCCGTGTCTGGGTCTCCGTGCTCTCATGTTTTGACACTGTTCACTCGGGCTGCTTTATGAAGTTTTTGAGACACAAACACCAACTGTTCAGAGAGGGACATCTAGGGAGGGCCTGCCACTGCCTTTGGACACTGTACACAGCACCACCCTGCTTTATTATAACCATCTACCCCTAGAACCTGAGCATCTCAAGGGTAGAGATAATGCAGTCCAACTCCTGATTGTCCCAGCACCTGGGTTATTTGTTATTGGGTTATTTGTTATTTGACTATCAAGTTTTTCTTTTTCTGAGTTCCTTATATATTCTAGTATTAATCTCTTGTCAGATGTATAGTTTTCAAATATTTTCCCCTATTTTATACTTTGACTCTTAACTGTGTCCTTTATTATACAGAATTTTTTAGTTCGATATAATTGGGTTTGTCTATTCTTTGCTTTTATATCCTGTGCTTTGGGAGTCTTCTGTTTCGTGCCCTTTTTACGAAGGAGAAAGACAGAGACTTAGAAAAGTTACCGGAGGCCACATGACAAGCAGGTGGCATAATGGGAGGTTGAAGTCAAATGTTCACACAGCCTGCTTTAAGTTCTGTACTGTACTGTCATCGGTATTGGAAGAATCGGATTCTAGTCCTGCCTAAGCAATCACTCTCTTGGTAACTTTGAACAAGTCACCGTTCTCTGGGCCTCAACTATGATATTTGCTAAATGACTTTGTCTGACTATATAAATGGTTTTAATCCCTGGGTTCCAAATTCCTGGAAGCCATGGATTTACTATGAGAAATCAATCAACTCATCTACAAATCAAGGACGTCTTGGGACTTACATCTACAGAAAAATTGTGTTTAAATGTGCATAGAGAACATCATGAGTCATTCATTTGTCCACAAATGCCTAGTCTGAGCTAGACCATCTACGAAGTGCTTAATACACAATGGCAGCAACCCTGTCCCCATGCCGCCCCTCAGGGACTTACCATGAAAACAGGGACAAACATGAATAATTACATAGCACCTGAAGAATGGATGTGCTGCAATCCATGTGGGTAACTGCTGGCCAACATCTGCAGGGGGTGCTGTGAAGAAAGTTGCCCCCCTAGGAGCAATGTGAAGGTGTGGGGAGGCTACTTCATTAGACTGATGGTCAGGGAAGGCCTCTTTGTAGTAGTGCTGATTAAACTGAGATGTGAAAGATGAAAAGAAGCCAGCTGGCTGACTAGTAGAAATGTTCCCAGCAGGAAAAACAGTGAAAATACCCTGAAGCCATTGAATTTAAACAACTTCATTCCTAAATACTAAAAATTAAAATGCAATAATTTGAGGGTCAGGGATAATTTTTGAAGATAAAAAGGAGCCCATACATATGTTTTTCAGAATAAGTTATGGTAGTACCTGTAATAAGCAGGCCCCAAATCTCAGTGGCCTAATGCTGAGTTTATTTGGTGTCTCTATCATAATCCCATGTGAGTGAATAGGGGGCTTCTACCCCCAGGAAGTCATTCAGGAACCCAGGTTCCTTCCAGCATGCAGGATCCTCCATCCCAACACATAACCATTGTCAATCACCTTCACCTGGAAGTGATAAACATTTCCTCTACTCACAATCAATTGGCAAGACACAGCCCCTCTTAGAGCAAAACACCTGGACAGTATAGGCAGGCACATGATCATAGTATCTAATCCAGGTACCAGGGAGCACAAGAACACTCTGCCTTAACATGTGGTCCGATAGTTTGCAAAAGAAATGCAAAAGGTCAATGAGTATGTAAGAAAAGTTTAACAAAATTAGAAATCAGGGAGATGCACGCTATGATAGAAATGAGTTTTCTCATTTATAAAGTTGGACACCTTTTTAATGTTAAAAGTAGTGAATATATAGCAGCTAAATGTCCATTAATAAAGAGTAGATTAAAAAGACTGCAGCACATCCATTCTTCAAATGCTATGTAATTATTCAAAAAAAATCCTTTGTTCACTGCCATGGAGAGATGGTTGAGATATGTTGTTGAGGAAAGAAAGGAAAATAAGCAACAGAGCATGTGTATATATGGTCTGATTCCATGTATCATCAAGGATATGCAATGTCAATCACATACATAGGCAGTTTTGGAAAGATGCTCACCAGATTTTTAACAGAGGTCCCTCTTGGTAGGGAAACTGGGCAGTAAGACCAGGGCGGGAGACACAGAGAAGGAAGGAGACTTTGTTGTGTTTGCTCTCTGCAATTCTGAATTATCAGTAGTTTTTTTTTTTTTTTTTTTTTGACATGAATATGTATTATATTTGGAATTAAGGAAGGTGAGAGTTGGGGACAGGGAGAAGGAAAGAAAGGGCAGTCCAGAGTCAAGAACAAGGAGGAGATTCTCACTATCATGCTCCACTGGCATAAATATAAATTGGCACAATTTTTCTGGAGGGAAATTTGTGAATATATGCATCAAAAGCTTTAAAAACGTGAATACCCTACACTAGGCATTTAATCTAAGGAAATATTTCATATGCACACCCACAAATTTAGCCCCAAGGAATAAAGAATAGTTTTCAAAGGTTATGGCACATCCATTATCTAAAGTACTATGTAACTGTCCAAAAGAACCATCTCTACATGTCATGGAAGATGTTTGAGATGTATTGTGGGGGGCAAAAGGAAAGCGAATGAGAGACCAGACAGTAACAGCAGAGCACTGGAAATAACAGCAATATCCAAAGTGACCCACCAAGAGAATCCAGTACTGGTCAGGTATTTAAAGGAACATTACACAGTTTCTGATGACATATAGTTTCCATTAATTGAGTGAGTTTTCCATTAAAATCTCATTCACTTGTGTTTAAATGGAGCTGAATAGATTATGTAAGATATATTTAACACATTTAATGAAATATAAAGATGCATTTGTGTCCATATGTACACATTTATGTATATATACACATATGTGCATATGTGTATATAGCTAGCTAACCAGATAGATAGATAGATAGATAGATAGATAGATAGATAGATAGATAGATAGATAGATCTCCTTTATTCTAAACTAACAAGAGTAAACCAATTTCAAAAAACTAGACAGAGACCAAATATAACAATAGGTCTCTCATGAGCAACGAAGTGGTAACAGCCATTTGACCTGAGACTGGTTTTCCTAAGACCAGTTTTCTAAATATCTCTTTGTAGTTTGCTAAAAGCATCCCTCTTTCATATACTTTTTGTTATTTATGAAACACTTCAATTTTAACAAAACTTAATCAGACATACACACATAAGTTGTAACTGCTTTGAAGTTAGAAGGGACTTTTTGTTAAGTGCCAAAAAGATGGGAGGGCACAGAGGACAATCCAAAGATTCAAAAGAGGATTTAATTTCAAACAAAACGATTGTCCAATGACTCATGGGACAAACTTGTTTTAACCAGACCAGGTTTAGGCAAATTGTTCTATAGAACAATTTATATGCAGTAAGCCTATATTGTTTCCTCCTTCTTTTTCAAATTCTTTTGTTCCTACTCTTTTCTTTATTGTGTATTTTCTTTTGCTTCTTTCTTTCTCCTTCTCTGTTTGCTTATCTATATCTTCTCATTTTTCTGCAGAGATAAAACTTTTATAATAAAGTATGTTCAAAATAATAAAAGGAGATTCTCATACTCATTAAAGGTGAGCAAATGCGGACTTGAAGATCCATTCTAACTAGACATCCTTTGATGAATTCAACAAGCAAGCTCCACCTAGTACATTCTGTGTGCTAATGTTCAAGTTCAGTGTCACCAGAGCATTGCCAAGAACCTAAAAGTGAATTCCACAAGTGTAGCAAATCCCTGCCCCACCGAAGCCCAAGTCCCTGTTTGGTGGCTGGCCCTGGGGAGTGCTAACTCTGCCCAGAGAATCAATTTGGTTGACAGCATGCTGACTTGTGCGGCTTCTACTACGAATCTGGGAGTCATTATACACCCTTCATTAGCATTGAAAAGCCATCTGTTGGTCATTAGAAAGCAAACATTACATATAATACATTAGGCCCTAAAAACAATTTAATTAACATCAAGGTCTAGTCAAAATCCCCCCAGTAAGGGGGATTCTCAGATAAGGGTAACTTTGCTTCCCCCTTTCTACCTTGAACAGATGAGGAGTTACATCAGGCTGTTTGGCCAGTCCCAGGCAATCCTGCACGCAGATTCAGCCAGCACAACTCGGAGGTCATTGACCGAATGGCCACTTCTTTTAGGAGTTCATAAAGTTGAATGTTTTCAACTTTATGATAGTTGATAGTTCATTTTGTGATCAGAATAATGTTACTCCTAAAAAATGAAAAATGCCCCAATGGAGATAAAACTGTGAATTCTCCCTGGCTCATACATGATGGGTTTTCACTCTGGGATGTGATTGGTGTGCTGGAGTTGGAAGAGCTTTGAATTAGGAATAGGAAAACTATATCCCGCTCTGTGCAGCTTCCTCTCTATGTGATCTTGGACAAGTTGCCCAATGTCTCAGAGCCTTTCTCATCCTCTACCAAACAGGTGCTCTCACCGGGACTTTGTGGATTCTGCCTGATGAAAATCTTCAAGTCAATGTTGGATTTACCACCTGGCCAGTTGGGAACAGCAGAATCAAAATAACCCAGGTTCCATTCAGCTTGCACTAGGCCACCATTCAGAGTGTGAGGACGGGGCTTCATAAAACAGTTGGCACTCATGTTCTTATCGACAGCTTTCTGGGGACCTTTCCTTGATACCATTTTTCCAGGGGATTTGAGCAAGTTAATATGTCCTATCTGATATACTGGCTTCCTACTTTCTCTGGACCCCAGTAACACTAGCCAGCCATTTCTTTCGAGTGTAACTCCATGTGAGGACACTGGGCAGACACAGACTAAGACTCAAAATCCCTACCCCAAGTCAGCCATCAGGTTCTTCCCTGGCCCCACACAAAGGTCTTTAATTAACTGAAATCACACTGATTGTGGCTGGTCCTCAGGCCAAACCTCAGGCCCCTCTCAAAGAATTCACTCACTGCCCTGTTCATTTGAAGGGAGTCTTCTGGGTTCCTACTTTGTGCTGGGTGTCCTGTTACCTGCAGAGTACAGAGGCCTAGGTCACGGCTCCTGACCTGGGGAATTCAGGGGTTCATGGAGAAACACAGGAAATTACAACCCAGCTCTGTGACAGTGCAGACAGAAATGACAGCATGTGCTCACTCCTAGGCCTCGCTCTCCACGTGTGGCCCTGATCACTTGGGAGTTTGTTAGAAACTCAGACTCTCAGGCCCTGCAGGGCTGAGGGGATCAGGGTCGGCATTTTCACAAGCTCCAAGGTGACTCGTGTGCACGCCTTAGTTAGAGAGGCTCTGCTACAGGAGACTGAAGGAGGGTCCCCAACCTCCCTCGAGAAGGACTGCAGGCTTTGTGGAAAGTAATACAGGCAGTGACAGCCCCGGCTAGTCTCGGGCAATGTGAAGCAGCCAGACCCTTTACAAGAAGGCTCGCTGCCTCCCAGGAGCACAGGAGTGAGGCCCACAGGGAAGGCCAATGAGGGAGGGCAGTCCAAGGCACAGCGTGCCCCGTGCAGGTTTAACCACGGGGGTTTCCAGAGGTCTAGCTTAGCCTGACATTGCTTCAGTGGGTGTCAGGACAAGGGCAAGTGGGACCAAACGGTGTGCCCTGAAACCTTCCACCCAGCTTCCGTGCGTGAGAGGACTTCACCTTTCTGGTTGTCCATGGCGGTTCTCTTAAGTTGGGGTGGGAATTTTCTTAGGTTTTTTCCTGTAAACACTCACATCCCAAGGTGGAATCCTGCTAAAAAAAAAAAAAAAAAAAAAAAAGGAGTTTGAATGTGTTTGTGGTAGAGAGAAAAATAAGGCTTGATAGAAAGAGGAATCTAGGTTGAAGTCCGGTTCTTTAGTTCACTGGCTTTGTGATCATGAGCAAGTCACAGAAATCCTCTGAGCTTTAGATCTTCATCTGTAAGACTGAGGTCATGTCCAAGGTCCCTAAGATCAACCTCATAGTTGATGATTCACCACAGGGACTCACAGAAATCAAAAGCTGTCATACCCACAGCTATGGTTTGTTAGTGAAAGGGTAAAGATTGAAATCCCCAAAGGAGAAAGGTGCATGGGACTGGAGAGGAAAGTGCAAGACTTCAGTTGTCCCCTCCCAGGGGAGTCTACTGCCAGCACTTAACTCCCCCAGAAAAGGTGTGTGACTGCACGTCCAAAGCACTGCCAACCAGAGAAGTCCCCCAGCCGCGGTGTCCAGGGTCTCCATTGAGGTCAGCCACGTGGGCAGAGAGGGTTCATGTGACTGACCTTTATCATTCAGTCTTTAGCACTGCTAGAGGTCAATCCGAGGCAGGCAAGGCCCCAGGAGAACAAAGGAGGGCACCCAGAAGCTATGCTAACTATCTGGTATGGGCCCAAGGTTCAGGTGTACGTCACACTCCTACAAAGTAGGGCAGCCTCAGGGCTCCAAGGTTCTCTCTCAGGACTCTGTCCAAAGATCCAGTCCTTTCTTATAATGTACAGGGTTTGAATAGACTGAACCTGCTGAATTGACCCCCTACTACATATGGGATGCTAACCGCTACCTTGCCAGAGGCAGATACCTGTATTCTGGCACAAAATGGAAGGAAGCTTTTATTATTCTGTGAATAAGAAACACCTTTACCCAGGCCTTTCCTATATGGTTCTACAACTTCATGTGTTTTCCATTCCATTAGCTTCATCCAGATCTTCCCCACTGGAAAGGACTCTGTTGAAAGCCCTTCAAAGAATGTCTCCATAGGCCCCCAGTAGCACCTTCTCTCTCTCATTCTGGGAGCCATTGACAAGCATCTCTCATGGTTACTTTAAAAAAAAAAAAAAAAAAAAAAAAAAAAAAAAAAAAAAAAAA
>NW_026000108.1:12062650-12091512 GCF_001458135.2 Marmota marmota marmota
TTTAAAAAAAAAAAAAAAAAAAAAGAAAGAAAGAAAGAAAAAAAAATATTATTTTTGTAAAAACAAAATATGCCTATTGTGAACTAAAGCAATGCAGAAAAGCACACACAAAAATACCTTCAACAACAAATGAAAACACGGCCTCAAATTATCCCACCCCAAACTCACTATCAACTTTGCCCATGAATATTATTCTATATATTTTTCTATACGTAAATATAGATAGATGGTAGATCGGTAGATGTTTCCTTAAAAACAGAATCAAGCTTATAAGCACGAATTTTCACTAAAAGTGCTTCATCACATTTGAATTTGCCCAAAGAAATTAAGATGAAACGGAAGGAACTCTTAAATCTTGAAATAGTTCTTTACCGTGATAGGTATTTCAACACACCTCTGATGTTAGGAAACAAAATTGTGAAGATCGTCCTTAGAGACTTTAGGAGGTTTTAAACTACAAGTTTCAATTTTACACAGCAGTCACTGACTCCCACACTACCTGCCACCAACCCTCCCACCGCCTCCTGGTTTTGGGTAGTTAGAGCATCATTTTTATACCATCAAGGTTTGTGGTATTTGCTGTCTGCTTTGCAAGAAAGAGTCTCAAAACTCGGTATTTAGGTCTGTACTGAAATGGATTCAGTGCTCACTTTGACCACATCCTTCATCCCTGAGTTCTGTGCTTTATCTCTTAAGTGACCTGATTCCATTTTCATGTCATTTTTTTTCCCAGTGAGAGGTGAAGTGTTTCCTGTGTTATGTAAGACTACCTGCCAGTTGCCCTGTTTTGGAACAACATCTTGGTTAGATCTGCTATTCTTGACTCATTTGTCCTTCCAGAAAATGTAGACCTCAGTCTATTACCCTCACTCATCAAACACTGCCGCGTTCAGGCTTCTTGTCTCCTGCCTCTGTGGCTGACTCCTCCTGATGCCTGTCGAGCTCATTCTTTTTCCTAGAAGCCCAGCAACTGTGGACAAGCATACGTCCCTTCATTGCACGCCCTCTCTTCAAAACAATTCTATGCAGAGCACGTCTCCTAATCTGCAGCATCATGGATTTCTTATTTCATTGTATCTTTGAATGACTTTCTCTTTTATTTATTATGTTCTCTACTTCAAGGGCTTCAATTAGGAATGGATAACTGACCGGTTTATGTCTTTAGGTCAGAACTCTTTTCAGAATTCCAGAACTGAAATCCAGCCACCTCCTTGTACCTCCACCTGGATTACGAGTTCCACTATGTCCAAAGCCGGACTCCGGCTCCCATCACAAAATTGCTCCTATTGGGGTCTTAAAATCTTATAAATGGAAATTTCATCCTCCCAGATTCCTGGGCAAAAACCTTGGATTATCCTTGGCTCATCTTTGCTTCCATTCCCCTTCTCTGATCCTTCTGCAAGTCCTATTATCTCTTCCTTCAAAATTTCCATCCAAATCATGACCTCTCTGCTTGATTACACTTTTTTTTTTTTTTTTTTGCTGCTCTAACAGAATAACACAGATAGGGTAATTTATAAACAATAGAAACTTATATAGATCACCATTCTGGAGACTGGGAAGTCCAAGAGTATGGTACTGGCATCTTATGGCCTTCGTGGTACACCACGACATGGCAAGGAATGTCACAAGGCCAGGGGGAGATGGGAGCAAGACACCATGCGCTGGAGAGAGCTCACTTTTCTAACAACCCTCTCCATGCTAACTAACCCACTCTCACCAGTGGCACCAGTACACGCTCAAGGGTGGACCCTCATGACCTAACCACTATTAAAGGCCCCTCTTAATACCGCGGTGGTGATTAAACTTCAGCAGGGGTTTAGGAGAAGACACAGGGACCACACGCTCCCTGCTCTACCGCCATCATCTCGTGCTTCAACTACAGTCCAGTCTCAACAGATCAGCCACCATGACCTGTCCCTCTTCTCCCTAAAGCATGCTGTGGAATCCCCTGGTGGCCTAGGAGTTGGGGCAAATGTGGCTCTTTGCACTCCTCAGGCCCCATCTCCTCAACCCTCCCCATTGCTGACTGCTCCAGTCCCACCAGTCCCCTGCAAGCTATGGATCCAGGGCCTTTGGGTTTGTGTTCCCTTTTCTAGAACTCTCCCCCTTCCTGTCTGCAGGACCATCTCCCTCGCTTTCTTCCTGCTCACCTCCAAGTCACCCAAGGAACCTTCTGTGGGTGGTTCACTGTTAACAGCAGGCAGCGCCTCAGACCCCAGGATTCCTTTCCTCTGTTGTTCCTCCTTAGCATTCATCACCATCTAACCCACCTGTTTATTTGTCGGTCTGTAAACTCTCCGACGACTGTGTCACAGAGATGTGCTCCATAATATTTGTTAAATAAATTGAATGATTATTAGATTTACTTTCTTCTGCCCTCCTTATCTCTGAGCATCTCTCTGCTTACTTTCTTTGCTCTTTTTAATCTGCCTTCACTGTGCTGTTTTTAAGCCTTTTCACATTTTCAGTAATTGAATTTTCAGCAATGTCTCTTCCCTTCTTTACTTATTTAATTTTGTCTTTTAGTTCTGTAATGAAAGTATTTTACTCCAACATTTTTCTTCCCTAGAGCTGCAATGTCCCTTTGCATTGTGTTTGACTGCTTTTCTCTCTCCTCCCGAGCGCTTGTTTTTATTGAATTCACACCCTTACCAGGTTGCGCAACAACTGCAAGCCCTTGTGGGGAGTTGCCTTCTGTTCCTTGGGTTATGTTTTCTTCTAGATTGGATTCTCTGTCTATATTCTGCATGACATTTTTTTTCTATAGTTTATTTGTATAATTTTCCTACTCCTTCCCCCATCTTTTATTTTCCTTTTTCTTTTTTTATAATCTGGATCTTACTGATCAGCTCTGGACAGAACTTTCCTTTGCTCTGATGGTTTTGATAGTGACTTTTAAGCCTAGTTCTTTTTTTTTCCCCTCAAGGACACCTCGGAGGGTGGCCATTATGTGTTCTTTTGCTTCTTCCTTTCAAGAACCTGAGATCTTGGCTGGGGATGAGCTGAGGTAACAGATGTGCACCAGATGCAGCACTATTAGAACTCCTAGTGTCTGCTCTTCCTTCTGAGAGCGTGTAAAACATCCTGCTCCAGCATCCACACACAGGGTAGGCAGGAGAAAGGAAGCTTCCATCAGGGGAGAAGGATGCAGCAGGTCCCCCAGCACCCATCCAGCCCAGAGCCCCGGGGTCCACATTTCATCAGAGGTCCCTGCTCTGCTGAACCTCTTTACTTTCTGGGTGTCAAAGTTTCACTCTAGAAAGTCTTTTCCATTAATTCTCAATTAAAAGAAGCAAAGGGTAAGATTAAGTTTGCTTCCCCTCAGATTTGGATGAGTGTGTGAAAATCATGCTGTTGCAAAGGTTCCGTCAAAAAAATACCATAGATGGGTGGATTAAACTACAAAAAATGTACTTGCTGGCATTGTGGAGGCCTAGAAGTCCAAGATCAAGACGCCAACTGTGGGGATTCCTAGAGGCCTCTCTCCTTGGCTTCAGATGGCCACCTTCTCATACTGTCTGTCCTCCCTCACATGCCTTTCCTCTGAGCTCACATCCCTGATGACTCCTCCTCTTCTAAGAAGAGTCCCTCTTAGATTAAGGATCCCACCCTAAAAGCTTCATTCTAACCTAATCGTCTCTTTAATGATCTCATCTCCAAATGCAGTTACATTCTGAGGTATCAGTGTCAGGGCTTCAACATACAAATGGGCAGGGGTGTTAGCAATTCAGTCCATAAAAAAGTTGACTTCCTGGTTACAGCTAGTGGACTGAATGTACCCGTGGTCCTCTCTCCATCTGGCTGTACCCCTGGGTTTCTTTCATTTTTCCTGGACTCCTGTCATTGGGCTGTGGCTAAATCATTTTGACTACTCGTCCATTTTGTTGGGTTCAGAGGGAGGTTTGGTGTTTTGAGTTCTGACTCAACAGAGGTTTGTTTTTCGCTACAAATCTGTCGTGAGTATGACCTGAGGACCAGGAATGTGCTGTTGGCCCAGTCACTGTGCCAATGGCATGGAAATATGAGCATATGCAGGTCCCCGTTGCCCACGCCCCTGCCTGCCCTCTCCAACCTGACCATGACGAGTTGGGGGTCGGGCAGAGAACATCCTCATATCCTTTCCTTTAATCTGCCTCAGTGCTCAGCCCAGTTCTTTGCTGAAATTCTGGATGTTCAATTCAAATCGTTTAGAAAAAGAAGTGTTGTGAGAATTCTAAGATACTGTCATGATGTTATTTGTTCTTGGCCCCAAAGAAAAAACCTTCCCTTTGTTTTCTTCTGATTTCAAGAAAAGGTAAAGAAAGAGAGAGAGAGGAAAGGAAAAGAGAAAGAAAGACACATCTGGCCACGTTTTAGCTCTGAACATTTTGCATAATCAGTGAGAAACCCTTTGTTAGCAGGCCAGATGGCTACTGCACCCCCAAAAGGAAATCAAATATTTAGGCAGTAGCAGCCAAGGAAGATTCAGAAATTCCTTTCTAAAGAGAAAGAACTTCATCCACAGCTGCCCTGTAGGTGTGGTTAGTGGTGGCCGTTGTTTCCTAGCAAGCAAGTTCTGACCCTTTCACAAGTGTCTCAGAACCTGTCTTTAAATGATCTCCACAGACACTGGAGGACACATCCAGCCCCCATAGTGCCCAGACCAATAATGATGGGAGGCATAGAGCCTGCCCCCCCCCACAGTCAAATGCACCTGGAACTATTAAGTCAGTCATCTACAGGACTAGGCCTCACTCATTTTTCAGGGAGGGCTGGCCTGCACAGAATACAGAGTCCAGGTTTCAGAACTCTGGAATAACTCTTGATACATGACCGTTTCTTAGGGAAATCTAGGCTACTTGAATGCTCACAGTGCAGAGTGTACACTAATCACACGTGCTCAGCCGTTCATATTTCTCTTCTGGATAACTGCAACTTCCCCCAAAGCTGACCTCCTGCCACTAAGTCCTTCCCTCCCTGAGTCAATCCTGATCCTGCAGCTGTAGTCCTCCCTGGGGAAGGAATTCTCATTCCTGCCTCTCAAGACCTTGCAGCCCTTTCATTCTTTCATAGGCACCCTTTGCTTGGCACAGACCCTGCCGTTTGTAGCGTAGTAAAAGGTGATTGGGTCATTGGTGACACCACCCTCAGAAGTGATTAAGTAGTTCTCATGAAACCACAGTAAGTTCTCATGAGAAGGTTGTTATAAAAGAGTAAAACCAGTACACTATAGTACACCACTATAGCCTCCTTTCTCACCATGTGATCCTTCTTATACACACTCACCTGGAGGGGACCCACCATTATATGATGCACCCAGGAAGGCCCTCACCAGAACTCACATGATGCTGTTTGGGTTTTCAGCCTCTAAAACTGTGAGCTAAATAACCTCTTTTTAAAAATAAAATACCTAGCCTCACTTACTTTGTTATACCAACATCACTCCTGTGCCATGGAACATGATTTTCCTTCTGCAGGTTGTACTCTAACCTCCACTTCTAAAATTGCTCAGCTCCTCTGGGAAGCCTTCCCCTGCCCTCTTTCTATGCCTAGGTCTGCTTCATATGCTCTCCTTCTCTGCCTTTATAGGACTCTGGGTTTACACCTATCTCAGCACTAAGAGGAATCTCCATTCCTCTCTAGACTGGTGTTCTGGTTTTTGAAATGGCAGCTGAACAGTAAGGAAAGAAGTATGTAGCTTAAAGTTCCAGACACAGAACCTGTATTCTAATCTACAAGATATTATCTGAAATAATCTTTCATCTAGTAGGAGAGTGGTTTCACTATAAGTGATTCCAGCAATATTTTTAAATGCTTTCCATATCCATGAACACAGGACTTTTGAGGGAGCCCATTGCATGATTGAGCATGCCTAATTAAAACCTGAAGCAAACAATTTCTATCTTAATTATGTAACTTAATTAGTTTGTGTGCACTAGTTACAGATTTTTGCAGGTAAGGGACACAACTCTTTACCAATTGGCTAAAATCTCCATTGATATGACTTCAACCTCAAAGTATGAGCTTGAACTTTGTTCTTTATGGAAGGCCAGGCAAAAATGATTTCTTCCACATTACTTTTCAAAGACTAGAAGTCTACTTTTATGTCCTCTCTTGGCCTTTTGCTCCCTAGATATCTCTTTGGGTCCCTTTGACTACTGTGAGTGAAATGTGGTCTACAAATACTTATTCATTCTGGATGCCAGCCTCTGTGGGTTGGTTGGTTGGTTCTTTTACTATACAGATCCTTCATAGTTGACAAAGAATTACCAAATTCTGTCAATACTGTAAGGGACTCAGATTTTATACTCTTTGCAGGTTAACAAGTTACCTGCTAATATTTCAGGGCTGCTGGAAGAAGACAATAGTGCTGAGTCAGAAACAAGAGCAACACAGCAAAAACAATGGCTGATGGGTCACTTTCTTGTGCCAATTCCCAAGTTCCAATTCAAAGAAATGTGGTAAGGAGCAGGTAACACCTGCTCACAAGTGAGTTGCATTATTCAAGAAAAAATGAATTTAAGAAAACCCATCTTTTATTATAGTTTACAAGTAAGCCTACCCCAATTTGTCTCTGAAGGACTATATTATCGTTATCTTCCAAGGTGGTTTCCCATACAAACTTGCTCAACAACAGAACAGAAAAGGTTATCAATGTCTCCACTTGCAAGATGACCGGAATGTGAGAGCTAAATAAACGATTTCCCAATACCCACTATAGACACCAGCATTCAGGAAATAAAATAGTTCTATGGCCGTGAGTGGAACATAGAAAACAGATAAATTAGAAAAGGCACGGGTGCCAGGAAACAACAGGGAACATCGTCTTCATCATCTTCAGGTTCATGGAGCAAAAAAACCTGAAGCTCAGGAAAGCTGTAACCTTGAATTACGGAGGACAACAGCCAGTGGACATGCACTTGATCATTAATTATTTATGAGCATTTCCCTTCTTCCATTGAAATGTGTATTTAGTGAAACAGGGTCAGAACCCATGGAATTCCCATAGGAGTGAATTCTGGGTCCCATGTGGCCGGTGGCATTTTTATTTATTACTTTAATTATGCTTATTGTATCCAGCCCACAAGATGAAGCAAAGGGCATGTGTCTATGACAAATGGAATTATTATGGAAATTGCCAGTGACTTTTTGTGATCATAACAGTATCAAGCCAGCTAAATCCCAGGAAGAATAGTTATGAAATTATGACAAAATTTTTGGCAGAATTTTCAGGTTCATTGAGTTAGTTCTATTCCTCTGAGTCTGAGAGGAGTTTTGGTTTTACTCATTTATTCATTCAACAAATAGATATTGAACAGTGTGAGGCACTAGTGAAGGTGTTGAAGCCATGAATAGAGTAATGACAGTGACAAAACCCCTGCCTGCCTGCAGGGAGTTCACATCCTGATGCAGAATCCCAAACAGAAACCAAATGTGAAAATAGCCAAATAATGTCAGATGGGGTGGACTGGAGAGTAAGTCAGCAAGATGGCAGAGTAGGATTTTCCAGCACATGTCCCATAACAAAAACGTAAATTTGAACAACCACCCATGCATAAAAGAGTGGAGGAATTTAGGCAGTGAGAGGTTACTTCACCTGAATGTAGCACAGAGATAAGAAGACAAACATTACAGAGGGCAGGAAGGAACATGGTACGTCACACTCTCCCTTCCTTCCTTTCTCCCTGTCCATGTAGCTCAATGTGAAAATAGATATCTTCCATGTGGGGGAAAGAGAGCAAAGTGAGTGCCCACCTTCATGGAAAATACTCATGGACCCAGGCAACAGGCCGGCCCACATATAACCAGGTCCAAGGAAAGCACCTGAGGACCCAGGCTCCAGGCTCATTCCAGCCCCTGGATTTTAGGCACCAGGACGGTACCCATAGACCCATGTTCTAGGCCTACCCCTGTGGACATAACCTCCAGGTTCACCCCCAGTGGACCCCAACACTAGGCTGGCTCCTGGGGACCTGTGGACCAGGATCCAGGCCCAACTCCATGACCCCAGGCATCAGGCCAATCCACTTGAGAACTATAATAGGAAGCCCTCCCACAGACCCTGCCAGAGTCTGTGTGGGTTGACTGGTGAGGAACTTCACCTGTTAAAATTTATAAAGACAGGAAAAGAGGGATGTTTACTCCTTCGAATGTGCATACACCAACACAGGTTGCAAGGATCATGAATAGAGAGGGAAACAAGGTGCCATCAAAGGAACAAAATAAAGCACCAGTAGCTGACTCTAGAAAAATGGAGATTTATGAAATCTCTAACAGATCATTAAAATCAATGGTCTTAAAGAAGCTCAGTACGCTATAGAAAACACAGGTCAACAACAAAATGAAATCAGAAAAACAATGTATGCACACAGTTAAAATTTTGATAAAAAGATAGAAACCATAAAAAGAAACCAAGCAGACATTCTGGTGTTGAAAAAAAACAATGACTAAATTGAAAAAGTCCATAGATAGCTTCAAGAGAAGACTCAATCAAGCAAAAAAAAAAAAAAAAAAGGATTAGCAAGCTCAAAGGCAGGTTATTTGAAATTATCCAGTTAGAAATTTTTTTTAAAAATGAAAAGGAGTAAAGGCAGTCTACAGGACTTATAGAACACCATCAATCCAACCCTTGTGTTAAGTGAAATATGCCAGACACAGAAAGATAGATACTGCAAGATCTCCATTTTCTGTGGAATCTAAAAAAGTCTAACTCATAGGAGCAAATTGTAGAATGGTGTTACTCAAGGACTGGGGGTGGGCAAAGTAGGGAGAGGTGATCATAGGGTACAAAGTTTCATTATACTGGATGAATAAGTTCTAGGGATCTATGTACAGCCTGAGGACTATAGCTAATATACTGAAACATGCACTTGAAATTTGCTAAGAGAGTTGATCTTAAAATGTTTTCACCATCCTAAAAAGAATGTTAGCTACACGAGGTGATTGATGTGTTCATTAGCTAGATTATGGTAATCATTTCAAAATGTGTATGCTTATAAAAATATCACATTGTATTTTTAAATGCATATATATTTTCTTGGTCAATTGCACCTGAGCAAAGCTGGGGATGAAAAAATGGAACAAGGTATAGGGAAGATGGCTTGGGAAGTAAGCCTGGGTGTTGGGGAAAGACTATTCTGAAAGAAGACCTGAAAACCTTGAAGAAGCTGGCCCTGCCTGCAAAGAAAACCTTCACATGATTGCAATGATCTGGGCTTTTCTGGGAAAAATCAAGATCACTGTGGCTAAAGTGTAAGAAACAGGGTAAAACATGGCTGTAGATAGAAACTTTGTTTTTAATTGAGGTGATGTGCCTTAAACATTGGAAAACTGAGCTCTTGTCCTTGTTAGAAGAGAAAACTTTATTCCTTTGTCTGTATATTCCTACTCACTAAAGAATTTGCAATGTGGAAACCATCACATTAAGATTTGGGAGTGTTTCATAAAAGCCTTTACATCACCAAGGTTAAAACTTTTCATTGGTTCCCCATCAATTATCATGTAAATACCAGCACCTTGGTATTTCAGGCAACCTGGTCCAAGCTGACCATTGAAACCCAGGATCCAGCAATGATGAGGTCCTGTAGGCCCTACAGCAGCTTCCCTCCCAGGCTTTCCCTCCTATCACACCTCTAATGGAATACTTTGGCTTCTTCTTCTCCAGATTGTCATCCACGAATCCTTCAAGACTGAGCTTTGACATCACTGCCCTGGGAAACCTGCCTTAACAGACATTCAGGGTATGAACCCCTAGTCTATCTACTTCTCTCTTACATCTTTCCACTCTCAACTGCAATTATTCATGTATTACTTACCATATTTGACACTGCTCTCCCTGAAGTGGGTGAATCTCACATTTCTTTCTTATATTTTTTAATTTTTAACATGGCGTGCTCCCCATAGTGGGTGCCCAATACCAATTTTAGCAGAATGGATAAATATGTGAATGGATATGCTACATCTGAATACTGTCTCTATTAGCAAGAGACATTTGAGTGGTCCTCTGGATCACTACGGCAGCTGCTCTAATCATATTGAAAACAGTTACTTTTAAGATGCTCAGAATATAATTCAATAAATTATCTTAAACGCACCAATGGATCACATTTCAAAAAGTTCATACTGCTCTGTCCTCTACAAATCTCGGTAGCCTTGGAAGTAGTCTTCTTGGCTCAGTTTTTGTCCTAAGAATTGAGCCCACTATTTGTGATTCCATGAATGGTTTTGTATTTTGTGGTCTGAGAGACCCACTTAACAGGGATTAGAAGACCCTGAAACCCCTAGAGAAATATAACCCTTCCTTCAGCATAATTGTTTTGGGGTTGCATAGAGAGAACTTGAAGTTTTGGTGCCTTTATATGCGTTCAAATGGAAACTCAAAATCTTTGGCCAGTCGAACTCATAATAGAGTGTGTTTCACGGCTACATGGAATGCCCCTGCATTACTGCTACTCAAACCTTACAATATTTTTTTTTTAAAACTTTGGATCCTCTTAGAAGCAGAGCCCAAGACAAGAATTTGAGTGAGATAATTATTTGAGTTGTACTAGGAACCCCTGTTAGGGGGCAGGGGAGAAAATACAAGGAAGAGAGGCAGTTCATAAAGGGCGTGCTGTTAAACCAGCTACCTTGGTGGGTGACTGGAGCTTCATTCCAAGGGGATGATACAAAACACACTCCTCACAAACATTCTACTCAAGAAATAGGGGACCCAGCACACATATGGCCACACCCAAGAGTTATTCATGAGGGTTGCTTGGGGGTTGTTGATCTCCAAGTACTTCATGGTGCCACTCACTTCAACAGTTGTACCTGAGAGGATAAGAGAAATGGTCCCAGGCACAGAAATACACTTGGGTTGGCAAGTTCAGAGATATGCATGGGACACTGCCAGAGTCTGTCTCTGAACAATGTGCAGGTTCATGCTAAACTCACACCTCAAAGAGCTCTCCTACTGAACAGATAAGGAATGCCCAGCCCCTTCAACTCTACTTGACAATGAACTCAGACAGGACGAAGCATTCAAGTTACGCAGAAAGCCGCAGCACCAAATAAACAAGAGCATTCCCCAGATTGAGCCTAAAAAGCAGGCACCCAGAGTTTTACAGAGTGCATCAAAAACATATAGCTAAACAGAAAGAAAAAATAAATTGGTAGAGATTCTGCTTAAAGTGAGTGGTGATTAGAAGTAAGGCTAAGGGGAAAATCAGTGAGACGAGATGTGTATGGGACACATGCATAGACATCAACTGGAAGGAGAAGGAAAGTCAAGAAAGAATCCAGGCCAGGTCTGAATCAAAGATGTTCCGTGGTCCAGCTAAGTCAGGGTCACCCCTGTTCCTCACTGAGAAGCTCTTGTGTATCATTTGGGCTTAAACCCCCAAAGTATGGCACTTGGTATGCTGGAGAATCTGAACTGAAAACATCACAAGGCCTCAGAGAAGTCTGAGGATCAAGGCCTTCCCCTGCCCACCATCTCCTGCTTCTCCTTCTCCCCTGAATGAATCATGGAAACTAGAATTTCTCTTCCCCAAGGCAGGTCATGAAACTAGAACCCCTTTTTCCCCCAAGCCAGCCTTTAAAAATCAGAATTATTACTCTAACCTCCTCCATCTCTCTCTCAGAACTGGTCATAAATAAATTCTCTGATCTACCCCTGTCCGATCGTAGGTCATAATAACCTATTTCCAAAGGAGTCCTGCCCTGGCCCTGGGAGGAATTAAGTGCTACAACTGAAACAGCAAAAAAATCTGAACCAACAGGCTTTGCCCGATGCCCTCACCATCTCTAACTGTTTTTACGTGATGACACATTTACATAACTTTCCCTGCTTCTTTGAGTCTAACATAAACTAAGCATTTTGCCATGAGTGTTTAGGCCTTCTTTCTCAAGACTCCATGCTACATTAAACCATGATTCAATTATATTTGTTGGGTCTTTTTCTATTGCTAACCTGTTGCTTCTTATGGAGAGTTGGCTGGGACCTTTCTAGTGAGGGTCCACCCCTCCAATATTGATTTTGGAACATCATAGTACACCAGGCTGGTGCAGTATTTCTGTCTCAGCACCATATTGCGTCTCTTTCCACAGTGAAGGACTAATCTTGTTCAACTAATCCTAATGTCATTTTTATAAAATCCTGGAGTAAAGAACTATTCAGGTACTGTTCTATTCAGATATCAGGCCTGGAAGAAGAATACTAGGTGATTTTTTGCTAGGTGAAGAGTCTAGCACCCAGAAGGTACAAACCATGAAAGCACCCTCTATGTACACACACACACACACACACACACACATACAGATTTCTGCTGGGTATGCTGGCTTCACATCACAAAACATCTCCTGAACAGCAGGAATTTTAATTAAGTCAGGAGAAATCTAATTTGGCCTAAACTGGCTTGCAACAAAAGGTGTTAAGAGGAGCAGAAATTGTTCTTCAATATGGATGCTTGTGGAGGGGTCCAGTTGCATCCACGGACAACTGTAATGATAGGTGATGTTAAAACTAAGAAGCCTACTGAAGATGCTGGAAAGTCTGAAGGGCTGATCTGTGATATTCTGATTATGTAAGGAAATTGATTATCAACAGCTAGTTCTGAAACTAATTTCACCTGAAGGTACACCAAATATTGGAAGTTGACCCCTGATCACCCTCAAAGGAAACCTGAATATAAACCACTGTTATTTGAATAGACAAGTATCACCTTCCTTCTTTATTTCAACCAGTTGACATTACTAGATTGAGAAGGGGTCCTTAGACAGCGGGAAACAAAGAATAATCAAGCAGAAATAGGCAGGTCCTGCAAAAGGAGAGACTGGGGAGTTTGAGGGCACCAACAATAAAACTCCTGAAGCTGTGTACCCTGGTCTTTAGACTGGGTAAAGAAGAAAGGGAACCAGTGACTAGGCATGGTGAGCTGGGTGGCAAAGGAAGCCCAGGTAGTAGAGCAGTTGTGATGTAAAGCATGGTAAGGAAGGGAGTGAGCTGCAAGGAGGGAGATTCAGGTCACTGTGGGACGCTTCCATCTCATAAGGGGAGGATTAGGGGCAATAACTGTGGGTGTAGGTGGTCAATGGAGAGGAAGTCTAAGGATCGTGGAAGTCACAGAGAAAAATGAGGTTGGAGGACTGGCTGTTTGGTGGCCTATCTACACAGATGCTGCCCATGATAATTGAAGGAACTGGGGTGGAGAGGAAAATAGCTAAGAACTGCCAAAGTCTTCAGTGCAGGAGGGGAAAGGGTCAGGAGTTAAGCAAACAGGGCAATGGGAAGGAAAAGAACGGTGATGAAAGTCATTATCCTCAAAGGAAGTGGGCTTTTATGACCAGAGCAGGGGTGAGCAATGGTCTGCAAGCAAAGAGGAGAACTTCTCCACGCTTGGGTCCTCATGAGTGCTGACGTGTGGGAGCAAACTCAGCAGCCAAAGAGGAAACCAGTGTTCTCTTAGGTCCAACTGCTATTTAGGTCAAATGACGCTCCCCAATTGTATCCTACACAATGATAGCTCCCTTGAAAGTTCAAGATGAGCAACCAAGTAATGTAAAACAAAGTTTTTCTGATCATACAAGTTTGAGTTATACTGCATGATAGACTCTGCCCCCAGCATCATATTACAAACAGAAACATTAGAGAAACACTATGCAGTAGAAATAGGTTTTACCCTAAATGTTTTGTGTGTGTGTGTGTGTGTGTGTGTGTGTTGGCCACTGCAGCATTGGGATAGATACCTAATAACACATCACAAAAATGATGCTTAGAGTGCATTAAAAAAAAAAAAAGGTTGAGTTTAGATATAAGAAGGAAGAGTCGGGTGTGGTGGCACACACTTGTAATCCCAAATTCAAGGCCAGCCTCAGCAACTTAGTGAGGCCCTCAAAAACTTAGTAAGACCCTCTCTCAAAATAAAAAGGGCTGGAGATATAGTTTCATGGTAAACTGTCTCTGGGTTAAATCCCCAATACCCACCTGCCCCCCAAAAAGGTAAGAAGGAATTAACTGGCCTCAATGAAAAGACAGGAAGGTTGAAGATAGGAAAGTACAGCTTGGTCTGGCTGGTTTTGAACTCCAGCTCAGAATCTTCAGGGCTTTATAACTTTGGGTCAACTGCTTTACCTCTTCCGTGTCTCAGTTTACTTATTTGTAGGAGCCAGAGCAGAAGGATGTAGAGACTGATATCATAGGATGGTAGTAAAGGTTACATTCAGGAACACAGGGATGCTTAGAAAAGTACCTGGTCTGTGATGTGTGTCCCCCACATAAGAGCTGTTATTTGCAATGCAAGGAGAGTTCCAAGTGACACTCTTTTCCCAGCAGCAAGGGTTGCTAGGGGCAATCAATCCCAGCTCCACAGGATGAGCTTTGGCAGGCAACTCTCAGATGGAGCTGAGCTGGGTAGAAACAGGGATCCCAAAGGCACCCCTCCAGAAATGTGATTAAATGTCCTCCCTGGCTGCACAGGCTGGGCCTCTCAGTGCCACCATCTCACGCCCATGCTATGTGTGCTACATAAGACGAGGCGAATGCTTTCTAATGCTTATTATTTAAATCTCCTTTGAGGTGAAGTTTTCATACATGCTCTTTATTCATGGATCAAGGTCTTAAATACTGTGAAGTTTTCATACAGGTTCTTTTCCCATTCATGTATCAAGGTCTTCAATGATTTTCCATCTGCGTGTAAGTCTAGGTGGCCCTCCTGCCTCCCCTCCTGCCTCTCTCTCTATGTGACTAAGACCTGGCTCCTTTCAGCCCACTTGAGTTAATGACCTTCTCATCAAGAACATTAAGAGGCATAATCAATTCATTTTTTAATAAGGATAATGGGTGAGAAATACAGCAGCCTCTCTGGTCAGAGAATCTGTCTTTAGGCCTTACAACCCTTTCCTCCCTGTTCATCTAATACTTTCCCCCCAAGATTCCAATCCCCTGTTTTTAGCTGACAGTTTTGAACTGGGAATATTGTACCGTGTCTATGTCTCAACCCTAAAAAGACAGAACAAGCTTTTCCTGCTCTGGGAAAGTGAAGGAAAGCAAGTGGGAAAGAATGTTCTAGGCCACCATAGAGGTCTCCTTCCCCTTCAGAGGTGCCCCCCGGAGGAGAAGCTGGGGCTGCTAGGGCCCAGCCTGAGAAAGCTGGAGAACTATAAGGGATTCAAAAGGAGTCCATGCTTGTGTCCACACCATGAAGGACTTTACCACTTAGCAAACCGTGCCATCCACCTGGCGTTGCCTGCTACAACCCTACCTCCAAGGGCAGTCCTATGTTGGTAAGGCAATTCCTGGTCTTGGTGTTTCTGAATATATCAAACCATCTGAAAGGGAATCACTTGTGCCTTAAAAAATATTCAGGGTATCATATACTGCATTAAAATAGCTGATGGAAAAAGGAGCTCTTGTTTAACTCTTGTTTGAATTAATGAAACTTATTATGAACTTCTTGTCACATTAGGGACCTTCTTACTGGGTGCTCCCAGGTGGAGCAGCCTTTCCCATGGTACCAGCCACTGTGCTTGCCTTTTAGATGGGAGCAGGAGGGAGTCACCATGAGAGGAAGAGGGTGTGGGAGGATTGGGGCAGAGAGCAGATGACAAGGAAGAAGGTTTGCAGGCTGCAGGAGAGAAGGGGTTTCCTTCCCCAGCAAGGCCCATGCCTGATACTCCTACAGCCAAAGAGAGAATAACCAGAGAAAAACACAACAAACTTGTTTAATAAAAGTTCAACACGATGTGTGAAGCTTCAGAATTAAGGCCCAAAGTCTCAGGGGAAATTTTTATGGATGGTGGACGTGCAGAACCACAATTGGGGGACAAACGATGTGACTCGATGGCAACAAGCGGGGGGGCTTAGCGAGGCCTGCTCCTTCAGATTCTCCTTGGCCTCTGTGTGTGACAGGCAGGACGTCTTCACACAACACCTTCAGGGGACAGGGAGGGACAGGGTCAGACAGTGACTTCCATGCCTCTGCCTTTTTCTCAGTTGCCTTCAGCTTTAAGTACTCAGTGTGCCAAGGGACCTTACCTAGGGGTATCATGTTCTGAGCCATGATGAGACCTATTCCCAGACTTGCAGAAATGGCTCTCCAGTCCATTTCTCCCTTTATTACACATAAGACCAAGTTGGCCCTTTTGGTCCTACACCTCTACCCCAAGGGTAATATGTATTTTTAAATCTGATCCTCTTTGTCAGTTTTTCTCAGAGAACCCTCCACCGTCTTTCACCACACAACACTTGAGGATGAAAGGCCCCAAACCATGGAGACCTCATCCCACTTTAAAAGATAAATTAACAGTATTCATATCCATTTTTCTCTATTGTCTCTTCACCCTCATTTTGCAATCAAATCTCTATTTTTTGTAAATGAGTTAGTGGAGGGTCACTGGGATCAAAGTGACATGAGACTAAGATGTTTTAATCTCCTGAGCCTCTGAGGAGGACTCCATTCCAGTTCTTCCAATCCCGAGGCTCCTATAGCTCTGCGTGTAGGATGGAGACTGAAAGTGAGGCCTTCTGGGATCCCTACAGAAGGGACTTCAGCCAGAGCAGTGCAGCTCAGTTCCGTGATATCTGCAGGATGCAGTAATGTCATGTTGCCAAAAGGCTGCTGAACTTGAAGTTTGGGAACCACAGCATGACCCCAGGCTGGGTGGATGAGAATATCATATTGTTCCCTCTCCACAAAGGCACTATCAAGACAAAACAGTTGTCTTCATCATCACTGAAATCAGAATATATTTGAGCTTTTGTACTTTTGAAGCTGCTAGAGACAAAAGGGTTTTAAGACATGGACCCACTAAGGAGCTGTCAGCTTAGCTGATAATGAACACATTCCTAAAATGTTAATATGTGCATTAAAAATTGGCAAGTGCCCTAAGACTAATGTCCACTCTAACAGGTCCTTCTAGAAGTTATCACTCAAACATGGGCTCTTCAGAATTTCAAAAATGGAAGTGGGCTATGACAGGGATTAACCAGGGCAATACAGAGACTGTCATTCACATGCAAAAGTACACTGTGGATCTCTGTCTAACAAACCTGGAATAGGAAGGATAGTTTAATGATATCCACCTCTACTGTGCTAAGAGTTGTATATGAATTGTCCTACTTGATTCTCACCTTAACACCATTGGCATTTACCACCTGCAGAATTGGAATATAGATTTGGGGTGTCTCTGTGTATGTCCTTAAATTCAAACATACCACTTTTCTGCTTGAATAAGCTCAAGTTTATTTCTGCTCCTTCCTGGTCTCCACACAGACAAACGTACATAGTTGTCTCAGATTGAAAAACTGAAAGGCACAGATGTTTCTTGGGTAAATTAAATTGGGTTTGTTTATTTAAAAGATTCAGAAAAAAAAAACTTAATAAACTCGGGATTCTCAGATGACAGACTCCCCAGGAGAGACCACAGTGATCATAAAGCCCTCCTGGATGTCCCCAAATGTGCAAGATGAGGATTTCATCAGAACCTGTGGATGCCCAAGTGTCTCTCTCTGAAGACTGGTCTTGAGTTACAGGAACAGTGCTGGTCTGGATGCTGCCAGAGACTCCCCTCCCCAGGGCAGATTGAATTTATTAATCTCAAAATCATACAACAGGTAGCGCAGTTCTGCATGCTCAGAAAAAGATCTGGGCAGCCTCTAAAGGGGCTTAGATGCTTAGATAGAGTCAGAGGCTGAGGAAGCCCAAGTCAAGCAGGACTTTCACCATTGCCAACACACTTGAATTCTACTGGCAAGAAAGAAGTAGGAAACAGGGTTATGTTTCAAATTTCAAAATTTTTTTGCTGAGCAAAATGGGGTCAAGTGCTATGATGTTCAAAATGCACAACATTGTGGTTTTTTCCTCTCTTTTTAAAGAACACTTGTGGTTGAGAATAAAAGAGAAAAGATCATATCTTAAATCTCTTTAGTGACAGTTGCTCAAATGCCATCAGAATACACTTAACTCCATCTGTCCTTTCATCGTGTCTCCCCTAAGAGGGGTAATGCTATTTTAATTATAATTCAATCATACCAGTTGAGCACCATCTTATTGGAATGAGATTGAAATGAAAGACAATCATCTCAAATAAGTTTAACAACAATTTCCACTGCTTAAGAACCTGAGCAAAGCTATGGAGAAACAGACAAGAATAACCAAAAATGGCCAGGCTAAAATTTAAAGAACTTCACTTTGCTAAAAGACTTATAAAATTTGGACCTTAAAGTTATGTACATATTATGTACACTTACCAAGAAAATGTTTCTTTGTTGCTGTTTTTTTCTTTAATGTTATAACTTGATTTCTTCTTATAACCACATTTGCTTATTATCTAAAATTTAGAAAATATGGAAAAGATAAAGGAAGTAATAAATATCATCTGTTATTCTGCCCCCACTGGGAGATCTTCTTCTGACTCCTTTATACACATATTTACTCATTTATGTTTGTCTGTCTATCCACACAGATTCATACACACACACACACACACACACACACACACACACACACACATCTACATGAACACAAACTCTGTGTTTTAAACACAGAGTTTTAAAATTCTTACTAATGCATGCTCATGGCACGTAATACAACTGTCCATCAGGTCCCCTCTGCTTTTAAGACCATGATATGATTTACCACCCTGTCCTTTGAGGTTTGATGTGGACTTTGGCTTTGGCAAATAAAAGGTGAGCTAAGGTGACATGTCACTTTGGAGTGGAAGCACTCTGATCCCCCGTAGTGACTATCTGATCTGCTGTCTTCCTACTGTGACATGAAGGTGTCATAGTGGTAAATATCTTGAATAGCCAAGCCACAGAAGAGAGCTACCACTGACAGTCACCTGGCTCCTTACGGGTCACCATGTGAGACACTGAGAACTTGGGTTCTGGAACTTCACTGGTTCTGACACTAGTTTATTCGGACCAGTACAATCTTTAGCATTGTTCTGACCTTAAATATCCTGCAAAGTTATTAAATGACTGAATTACACTGTATTACGTGAATGTAATATGTATTCAGCCATCCTTTTAGTGTTGAATACATAAATTGTTCCAAATTTGCAAGCTCTTATAAACAATATAGTAAGGAATATGTTTTTAGTTAAACTTTTGCTCATATTTATGATTATTTCCTTAGGGTTTAATCATAGAAAGGGAAGTCATCATTCAGAAGATTCACAAAACCATAAGTTTTCTGATGTTACAGTGACAAATTACTTTCAAAAGGGTTGTTGACAGCATTGTCAATAGCATAAAGAATAGGTGATCTCTCTATATATCTGTCAGTCTATTTTTGCCAAACTTAAATGTAAAGATGGTGCTGCATGTCTTTGATTGTAATTTCATGAATTAAGTCTGTCTTCATATTTGTATGCTATTTGTATTTCTTTTTTATGAATTATCTTTTCAATGTTTTCTTATTGATTTTTTAAGATCCCTCCATTTGTTAATTATGCAATTACTGATGTTAGTGAAAGAAAGATGCATTCATTAAAAGCTAAGCTTTGTAATACGCACTGTGCATATTTTTCCTAACCATTAATTTGGCTGGAAAAGACCACTGCTATTGATGTTTCTAATGTACAGATGTGCTGGGTGCTTTGTTTTACAAGGTACCGAATCCATTAATATTTTTCTTTATGGTTTTTCCTTCTAATGTATATTATAAATATTTTCTTAATCCTCAAATATATAAATACTCACATATCATCTTAATACTTTATGATTTTGTTTTTAAATTTAAATTTTTTCCCCATACGCTATGTAAGTTTTATATGATTTAAAATGAATATCTAATTTCCCATCAGATGGGTGTTCTCCTAATCATTTATTGAATAATCCTTCCTTTTTAAAAATTTTAATTTGTTATATATGAAAACAGAATGTATCATAATTCATATTACACATATAGAGCACAATTTTTTATACCTTTGGTTGTACACAATGTAGAGTCACATCCTTTGTGTCTTCATACATGTACTTAGGGTAATGATGGCCATTGCATTCCACTGTCTCTATGTCCTCTCCCTTCCCCACCCTCCCCCTTTCCCCATGTAGAGTTCATTTAATCCTCCCATCCCCCTGCCCAACAGCATATTATGAATCAACATCCTTAAATCAGAGCTATCCCACTCCTCAGACTATGCCCAAAGGACTTAAAAACAGCATACTACAGGGACACAGCCACATCAATGTTTATAGCAGCACAACTCACAATAGCTAAACTGTGGAACCAACCTAGATGCCCTTCAGTGGATAAATGAATGGATAAAGAAAATGTGGCATATATACACAATAGAATTTTATTCAACATTAACAAGAATAAAATCATGGCATTTGCAGGTAAATGGATAGAGCTGGAGAATATAATGCTAAGTGAAATTAGCCAATCCCCAAAAAACAAATGCTGAATGCTTTCTTTTTATATAAATTTTAAAACTATATTATCCACATATCAAGTTTTCAAAAATACTTGAGCGTGAACATAATTTTTTTCCACTGAACAATCTATCTACACCTAAATCAGAACCAGGAAGCTTTAATTATTTTATCTTTCTACTCTTTGATAACTTGTATCTTGCTATTGTTTTTTTAAATATTTTCTTGTCCATAGTTTAGTATTTTTCATGTTGAACTTTAAAAAATTCTACTTAAATGTTCATCTTTTGCAGGAACACTCTTCAAGTTTTATGTAATATCCTTTCCCTCATTAATCCATTCAACAAATATTTATTGAGCACTTACTGTGGGCCAGGAATTATACTAGGTATTGGGGATACAACACAGAACAAACAGAATTCCTTGTCCTGGTGGACCTTACGTTCTAGTGAGATAAACAGAAACTCAATGAACAGAATAGATTAAGTGCAACGAAGAACTTTGTATTTGCACTGGAGCCTAGTGGAAAGATTACATTGAGGATTTCTGATTCTGGCAAAAATACTCATGCATTCCATTCAGTTGCCCCAGACATTTACTGGGAGCAGTTCCAGTCCGTGGTGGGGGTGTTAGAGCCAGAGATGCCCCTGTTGGCAGCTGCATGTCCTCTTTAAGGAGGAGCTGCGTGGCCCTCACCTTGCATGGCTGTGGCAATGGCTAAAGTGTCGAACTTTCAAACAGGTCGATTTCAAAGTTCAGTACCTATAACTTGTACATTTCTTATCTATTTATAATTGTTCTCTAACATTGTCTGATATGAGGGGAATGGGATTTTTTTCCAGACCATTGCAAAATTAATTAACCTACATTTTGGAGATGTACTGTCCAACCTGCCACTTGGCCAAATCCTTAGCAATCATTTTGCTCCTCAGGTTGAGAATTTTATATCACCAAGAACGTCATCAGTCTCATCTTTTCAGATAAGCCTGCTCATTTCTTTTTCTTATCTTTTCACCAGAGCAGGTTTGAAATACAGAGGTGAATGGATATGTTCATGCCTGTGGGAACCCTTCAGTGTTGCCATCCAGGTTTGAGCTAGATGTTCTATACTAAGACAGAAGGAAAAAAAATTTCCAAATCGGGTTCCTCAGAAAATCTAAATCACCAAAATTCACTTAGTAAATTGATCTAGGAATGTCTTCCCACGTCTGGCTGCAGAATTGTGTGCCCATACTTTTCCCCATTCCTAGCATTTCTGCTGGTGCTTTTACTTGTTCATGTCTTCATTAGACTTGCAAGAAAATTTTTTCCCTCACGAGTCTTTTCAAGGAACCAGTTCTTAGAAGTATTATCATTTTTTGCGTCTTATTCTTTTCTAATTTATTAATTCCCACTTTTATCTCCAGCATTCCTTGATTCATTCTTGTCTTAATTTTATTTTCCCCATGCTTTTAAAGAAGAAAACAGTGAGAGCTGTTGGTGGTGTCTTCTCTTATCACATTGCTAATCCTCATCTAATAAGCACATACCACAGGCTGCATGGAGGTCGTGGCCAATGACACAGATTCTGGCAGGGTACCAGTTGACTGCGTTCACCTCTTGGCTCTGCCTTTGCCATCCATGGGACTTAGGCAAGCAGTTTCCACATCTGTAAAATGAGGATTATTATTATAATAAAACATCTCATAGGGTTAGCGTGAAGATTACTTGAGCTAATATTTGTAAAGCTTTTGAAGCAGGGCTTGGCACACAGTAACTGCTATGTAATACATGAATAAATTACATTTATGCCGTACTTTATCCTTTACAAAGCATTTCACATTAATTTTCTCCCTTAGTTATCATGACAACCCCATGAGGCAAACAATCCTCATCCCTACTTTATGTAAGATAAACCTGTTACTCCAACAAGTTGATTTAAATTTGTGAGTCAAAGAGCCAGATTTTAGGATTCTGTCATCAGGGCCTGGCCCAAAGAACCTCTTTTATTTGGGGATCATGGTGGACCAACCCAGATAGGGAAGTACATAGTTGGCTCAGCTTTAAGTGTTGGCAATCGTCCCGGCCTTTGAGTCCCTCTGCTGGACTGTAAACAATTCATGACTGGTCTGGTCAACTTTCCAGAAGAGTTCTGGAACTTCCTGCCTCTTAGCCAGGTACCGGCAACCCCCAGAATCAAGGAGTGGAACAAGACCTGATCTAAGTGCTACAGACATGGGTTCCAGCTGCACTCTTGCCCCCATTTGATTCAGTGAGTCTAACCTAAGCCCCTGCCCTGTTGTCTCAGTTTTCTCAAATATGAAATAGGGAAATCAATTCTGTTTAACTTCTTTCATAAGGGCCACAACAAGATTCAAAGTATGCTGATGTCAATGAGACACTCTGAAAGTTTATAAAATGTTCCACAGGTGCAAGATCTTACACATGTAAGAGATACTACGTGGCCACTTCCTACGCTTACACAACCAGACATGGGAAGCAGCTCTCAACCTTCACACCTGGCTCCAGAGTACTCTACCCAGGAAGCTTCCTCCAGCTCTCCCTCCTACCAAAAGGATCCTCGTCATCTTTGCATAGGAGGGGAAAAAAGAATCCTATACCTAACTCCAAACAATCTGATTTCCAATTAGCTTCTTCTCAATGGTGAACCGTGGGTTAACAGATCACAACATAATTTTCCACTGCATAATTTTCCATGGCACACCCTAAACTGAAAAGGAAAAAAGGGGACTGAGCACTTCCCTTGACATTTAGCTCTTCACTAATGGTGTGAGAGTGTGAGCCACCTGGGGAAAATAATCAAACCTCGGAGACTAAGCCAATTCTGTTCATGTTACCAGAACTGTTTCCATAAATGTGTTTCTCCACAGTCCCAGACTCTTCCTCTGAAATATTTTGACACTTTAAATTTATTGTATTTAAGGTTCTTTTCTCCAACACGAACTGAATTTGTTTGTTAACTCAATAATCTTTTCTTGATGAATAGCTACTTCGATTTTCCTAAAATTTATAAAACAAAAATTGAAGAAGATATGTAAAGTCCAGCCACAATCCTGGTGGGTGCATGTAGGAAGCAGATCTCTCCTGTTCCCTCCTGTGTATTCCAAACAAAATCCCCTTCAAGCTCAAGGAGAGGTGAGCAGTTAGATGAGAGAGCCCTTTCCCCATTTGCAAATAAGAGAGAAAGAGACAGGGAGAGATTTCCTGAGAGCGAACAGACTTCAACCTCATGCGCCATGTTCTTTCTTCACTTTGTGTATGTGGAAAGGACTGGCACAGGGGTAGGGGACAAAGAAATCAATGTTCAAGGCATGTGCAGGAGAGGACCCTGGCTGAAGAGGCCATTTGAGGAGAGGGAACCAATGGTCTGTGGCCACCATTGCTTGCCAGCCCTGTCTATTAAGTCAGAAATGACGCCCAAGCAAAAGAACTGTCTCTCCAAAGCTTTTGTGAACATGGACTGTTCTTGGCCAAATTTGGTGAATGTCTTTAAGGAGGAAGGCTGTTGTCAATCCTGGTTGCTCTGCCCTCCCCTGACCACCCTGGCGCAGTGTGCAGAGTCGAAGGCCACCAACAGGTAGAAGGGAACCAGTGATTATTGGACATCTATTGCTTGTCAGATACTTGTTAATCAGCACATACACACGCACCCATACAAACACAGAGATACAATTTCATTGAAACCTTTAGAAAATTAGTTTCTTGAGGGCAAAAATTATTGCCTGTTTTTGTCCCCTATCCAGTACCTTGACACATGGCAGGTCCACAAGAAATGTTTGTAAAATGAATGAATAAGTCTTTCCAACTCGATGGGGATGGAAAAATGATCCATTTTGTTGTGCGAAGAGGCAGCTAAGTTTCAGAGATGCGAAGGAGCAGGTGAGCTGGATTCAAACCAAGGTGTGTCTTGACTTCACAGTAGGTGCCTTCCAGGACACGGTGCAGTCCTCACATAACAAATTGGAATGTCCACGGAGGGATGTGAAGACAGGGACTTAGACACATCCCACCAAGAATCAGGGACTGAAGCACACGTCTGAGAAGATGAGCATCTCTGACACACTCTGGCTGCTCCTGCTTTCTGGACTTCTGTTCTCCACCAGAGAGAGGCAGGGATTAGACCAAGGGCAAATAGCTGACAATGGAACCACTGCTCCGCACACGGCTCCTATGACAGACAGTCCTCATTCATCATGGTGCTTGCTCCCTTTGAACTTGGACACCGCTTCATAAATATTCTCAACAGCACTCCATGCAAACACACCCATTGATTAAACTTGGCGTGCATGCTAACGGCTCTTTGACTTCTCTAGACTAGATCATCTCTGATGTCCCTCAAATTTATTTTTGCCCATAAATTCATCACTGCTTTTATCTTGCTCTGTCTGTTAACATACAATATACCACGAGCAATAAAAGTCCCCACGCTCCCCTGGACACGGTGGCATCAAAATAAGGGAGTCTTGGACTCTGGATTTACCCTCATAGAATCCTCCATTGAAACTGCCTTCCAGATAGAAAATGTTCTAACTACAAATCATCTCAATATTTTTGACAAAAAGATTGAGACAATACCTCTCCCACAGACTGCATCCCCACAGCAAGCTTCTAAAGTGAAAGGTTGGGACAGGTCTTAGATTTGAAGTATTGGCCTCATGGATGGGCTTATAGTCAATGGTTTTTTGAGTTACACATACAGAGAAGATTGCCATGAAATAAGATGACACATTGAAAATAACATTATCTAAGCCACATCTTGTCTGGATTTTGGCCAAGCTTAAAAAATAAGGTGTTGGTGTTTTTGTTTGTTTGTTTGTTTAAATGCTAGCCTCATAGCTGGATATCTGGCTTTTACAGTTTAACAGGAGTAAGAGAGAAGATTTTATGTTGATTTTTCTAGAGCTAACTTTTTAATAACACAATTAACCTTTGGTATATCATAAAATATTTCACCAATGACATAAAAGTATAAAACTCAAATCTCTGGTTTAGAAACTCATTTTCTGGTTTCTGGTTTAGAAACATTTGTTGTTCTAGCAGGGTCATTGGTTATAAGCAACAGAAATCAAGTCAGATTGACTTAAATAGGAAGGAAATTATAGAAGAGTGTTGAGATGGATCATGGACTGAAGGCTTGGGCTCAGGAGATAGCAAAGAAGTCTGACTACAGCCGAGATTCTGCTCCCTCCACCCCTCCACACTGCCATGAACAATGCCTCACTGTCCCTAACTCTGAATCATTCTCTCCTAATTCAAAGTCCTAGGCAGAAGCTGTCTGTTAGTCACATTCAAGTTCTGGTGCAGGATCTAGCCATTAGGGGAAGGTAGAAAATACATGTTCCCAACTTAGGTTCTGCTAAAATAGACAAGTATTTAGGAACTGGGCAACCAAAGCCTGTTAACTAAAGCCTGTTACAATAAAATACACAAATGAATACAAAGTGAATATATCAGTGAAATACCTTAATCACAAATGATTCTGATTTATTGGAGTCATTTTCTTTCAGGCAATGCACTGTATATAATACATAATAAACTGTTATATATTAAGCACTTCCAGGCAATGTTCTATGTATAATATACAATATAAATCATCTACATCATCTCATTTAATTTCTCATAACACCCCCAATGAGACAAGTATTATCCTGTTAGGGTCAAGAAAAGAGTAACTCACTCAGGGTCACAGAGCTAGCAAACACCAGGGCCAGAATTTTAAGTGAAGCCTTCCTAAAGTGAGACCAAGGTGCCCTAACCACTACACTGCATGTCTCTCCATGAGCATTGCAGCCACAGCCTGGTTCAGGATTTGTGCTTACAAAGCATGTGATGAGCGTTTATTCTGGCATTTCCTCTTCCCAGATGTTCCATGAGTATTGAGTACATCTGAGCCACCATCAAAAGCATCATGGGCCAGATTTAAACGTGAATAAAGCACATGTCAGTCACCAATTATGACCAAAAAAAACATGCAAAAGACATATGCAGGATACGTCACATCCTGCAGATTCCTCAAGGGCAAGAATTGCGTCTCTCTGGATCACCCTGCATTCTCACTATGTAGCACACTAACTGACTCCCTTGTACAGTCACAGCAAATTTTTAATTGATGGATAAAAATAACATTTATTAAGCATTTAAAATGAGGTGAGTGCTCTTCCAATCCTTTCATAAAGTGAGTAGTATTCCTGACTCCATCATGCACCTTGCCTGGGATCACATGGGAAGAAGGGGCGCAGCTGGTATGCAAACCCTGGAAGACTGCACCTCACTTGGAAAAAAAGCTTCAGCTTGAAGTGGATACAGACGGCAAGCTGCCTGTAGCGATTTGGGGCTTCACATTTGCACCTCTTAACTCCCACAAGAAAGAGGCATCCTTTTATCAGTTCTGTTGAGAAGGATCCCAGAATTTTCCTACAGAACTCCCTGTCCGCACACACTCTTCTGCATCTAGTTGGTCATATGCCCATTTCTAAACCATTTCATACAGTCAAAGTGAAGTCATGAGCTTTGGCCAAAGTGGCTAGTAAAATCAGTTCAGGGAAGTATCAAGAGGGAGGGCAGGGTTACACTGAGTAGGGTCAGGCCCTGCATATGGAGGTTAGTTCAGATTCCCGTGGAGTATGCAGGCTAGTAGGAGATGATTAGATGCCTGAAAATAAATTGAGGTGCAGTAGCCCTCCCTTATCCCTTGGGGATATGTTGCAAGACCCCCAGTGGATGCTTACAACCACAGATGCACCAAACACTTCAGATATGTTTTTCCTATACATATGTATGGATGATCAAGTTTAATTTATAAATTAGGCCTAGTAAAAGATTAATAATAATAACTAATAGTAAAATAGAACAATTATTAAAAATACACTAAAAAATGGTGTAACTCTGATCTCTTTCTCTCTCTCTAAAAGTATCCTATTATACCTTATTAACCCTTCTTGTGACGTGAGATAATACAATTCCTATGAGATTTAATGAAGTGAAGTGAGAGACATAGACACTGTGACCCATCATCAGGCTACTAGCTAAGGGTTATTTATACACAGCCACTGCAATATCTCAGCAATGGATCTGACTACCATGACAGCTACTAAGTAACTAATAGGAAAGTAGCATATACAGGGTGGATACACTGGATTGCAGTGTGCCTTCCCCGCCCTTACCCTTGGGACAAGACACAGCATCTGAGAAGCAGGCAGAGTCTTTGAATACAGGAAGAAAGGGAGAAGCAAGTGAAACCTAATATGATATATTTCCTGGACTTCCTCAATTTATTCTTCCCCACCCTTTTTATCATCATCATTATATCTTCATTGATGTAATCATTCTCTTGGTCTGTTTTCCCCTTTAAAAATATAAGCTGTGGTGGGGGGCGCAAGGACCAGGCTTCTTGCGTGGCCCCCATACCCACCACAGTGTCCCAAGGGTCTGGTAAATATCTGTTGAATGAATACAACCTCTAAGATTTAAAGCTGCCTAAAAACTGTGCACACTATTTTTTTCCATCATATCTATTTCCTTCATCAAGGAAATAATATTGCTTATAGGAAGGGAGAAGAAACCTGGGCTCTAAGCCAGACATCTTTTCACAGCTTCAGTTGCTGGAAAGAGGCAAACCCCAAGTCACATGACTTTGTATTTAGAATATTAATTTTCCCTAGGTCATGCAGAAATAGCAATACTTTCCTTAATGAAAAGCTCTTGTACTAATTTCTATTTGTATGCAAAAGACGTCATGGGTCTAACACATTGAGACGGTCTCCCCGACCCCGCAGCACAACCCGTATCTGCCTAGCAGAAGGCGGCGAAAGTTTCTGATTTATTACACATAAACAAAATGAATAAGATAACATTTTATTAGTTAGAAACCATTATAAAAACAGCAATAAAATGAGGCAGTACAAGTGGAAGATGCCCTTATCAATAAATCCTGGGAAGTTTAGGGCCCTGGTGCATGTTGTAATAATAAAAAAGATAATTAAAAGGATCAAATTACAGAACTGTATCATTTGATCAAAAAGCAGCCTTAAAACTATAGGAAACATCAGGGCAGTGATGGTCTGCAGATCCTTAACCTTTTTGAAAAGGAAAGACAGACACGTTTGAGATCCGAGTTGTTTTGAGCTAATGTGGGAAGAATCCATCTTTAGATTGTGTCGCCTTTGAAACATGCAAATCCAGGCAAGAAATGGTTTCCTTTCAAATCAGTGTCTTTTAAAGTCTTTTTTCCTGGTGGTGAGCAGGGAATGGCTTTATTAAATTAGCCATGTCCATCCTATCAATTATGATTGACATTATAACTAACAATGGTAGGTGAGACAGACAGTTGGGTTACTTTTTCTGTAAGAGACTCTTGGTTTTTCTTCCCTTGGACTGAGAATCTTCATTTCATCCTGGAAAATCCTTATGACACATTGCAAATACTTTTTTTATACAAAGGCATCGCGGGGAAACAGAGACCTGGGAGGGTTTTCAATTCCCAGAGAGCTGTAGTCAGTTTTTAGAAAGTAAATTGTGTCCC
>NW_026000108.1:12091523-12162746 GCF_001458135.2 Marmota marmota marmota
GTTTTCAGAAACGTCAAATTGTGTCCCCTAACCCCCCCCCACCCCCGCACTCCCTCCAGGTCAATGTCTCCCCTCCCCCATCCTGGTCAGTTTAATATGAGTCACTGCCTGAGCTTTGTTGTATGGAATAACATTTTCTCCTGGGAGTCAGTTCATGCAAAACACTCCCCGCTGAGAGAGTGGAAATTTACCCATAAGACATTCTTCCAGCAGCAAGACCCTGGGGGAAACCTGATCAGAATGTTTAAAGACTTGACTGGCTCAGAACCTTAACTTCCCCAAAATTTCTCAGAGAAAAAAAAATAATAGACCACATATTTAAGGTTTATGATACCTGGCGACAACAGACACAGTGAGATATGGTCTAATTTAGAAAGAAAACTGAAAATGAGTAGATTATTTCTGATATTTTGTCTGCTACTCTGTTTTCCACAGTGATTTCTCTTCTCTGTGTTCCCCCTTCCCATTTTGGTTTATAGTCTCTGCAGTCGTTTGATTGATCAATGTATGAACTTTCTTTTAAACAACTGCCACACACTCAATACTTTACGTTATGCCAAGTAGCTATTATTTTGCAACATTTTTATAAACTCAGATGTATTTTTCTGTACTGTGACAATCGATTTACCACTAAAATAATACATTTGTTCATAAATGGTATAAATCACAAAAAGCTTAGTTGGGAGTTCCTTATAAAAAGTTTTAAAACAATCTCATCTTTGTAACACAAATAGAATTCATAATATAACATTAATATAATTAAGAATATAATATTAACATAAGTATATAAAAGTAACAATGTAATATAATATACAGAATGTACATATACATATATAAACACACCCACATATATGATATGCCTATACATATATACATATAAAAATCAGTGATCATAAAAGCCATGGAAATGGGAATCCAGCTCAATAATTTTGTTTCTCCCTCATCTCAAATGGTGATGTGAAAAGTTGGGAGGGATATAATTTCACCCAAGGCAGCTCCCATCTTAGGTTCTAAACAGCTGGCAAGAAGCAGTCGACTTGAAAGGACATCAAAAGATATCTGCTAGATGGCCAGGTAGCAGAGGTCTGATGGTACCTGGGCTAGATATTGTGCCTTTTTTTTTTCTTTATTGGAACATTGTTATCCAGGTTTTCAAGAGTACATTCATAATACACTTTACTAAATAGTATGTACAGTTGCACAATGTATGCCTGTATAGAAACCCTGTTAAAATTTTCAAAGTTTGCAAACTGGAAGAATAAGTGAGTGGTTCATTTAATTTATTTTAATCAGTTATATCGGGAAAATGCAATTCTATTGAAGGGAAACCTTTGCAGAAGCAGAGAGCAATTATGTTTTGCGTGCAGAGTACTCTTTTTTAAAAAGACCATGTGTGCAGCATAAAAAAAAAGCTTGGTAATGTCAATCATCTTGATTTCAAATTCCTTCAGTGCAGTCCTTAAATAGTGCAAAAATTATAGAAAGCTAAAGCTATTTCTCTCAAGATTCTGTGCAGCTGTTTTTGAAATTCTTGAACATTCTTGATACCAATGTGTTTCCAGTGGTACCTGGTTTTAGAGGTAAAAATTACCCCGTTAAAGCACTTGACCTTATTTTAAATAGATATTCTCACATCCTATCTTCTAGAGAATAATTCACCAAAGAGGCCCCTTGAGTGAGCTAAACTTTCACTAAGTTTAGCAATAGGATTTCCCCCACTCATTAACATCACGTTATGCAAAAAAGTAGTTGAGAAGTTGAGAAGTAGATGGTAATGGTGCAAAATGGCAGGCTACTTCAAGGGAACATGGTAAATAGTTGAAGATGTTGGTGGAAGGTATGTAAGAAAATTTTTGCAGTGAATAACACATTTCCAAAGACAGATCTAAAATGCTGTCTAGAGAGAGTAGGGATCTCCCTGCCACAACCATCCCACCATCTTTTGATGGCTTTGGGAAGCTTTAAAATGAAGTCAGTGAATTTCACAAGTAAAAACAATCACATTTTCTTTCCATATAATGTAAGTAAACCAACTTGGAGCTCAATATTGAGCTGCAATCACTTAAGATATGGTAACACAAAACCTGTCCAAGTATGATTAACAAAGACCTTTGATTAAAATATGGTAAGATAGATGGCATGTGACAGGTAAATCCCTCCAGTTCATTGCACAAGCTCTCATTGTCACATATATTCTTAGATTTGGGTCATTTTCTGGCCTGTAGCTTGGGAACTTGTGAAGATTTCATTATTATTAGAAATTCAACCAGCAGGTTGAAACTTTGAACAAATACTTCAGGTCACCTGGAAAAAATGAATCACCTAAAAGTACGGTGTCAGTTTCACAACCCAACAGCCCCCAGCTTAGAAAGGTACTGAATTCCAAAAGCTCGTTGGTAAGCTGAAAGTTTTAGTATTCAGAAAGCATCTTCAATTGTGTTTATTATGAGTGGTTTCCTAAGTTAGCAAAACAAAGCCTAGTTAACTCATAAAAACCCAGATGAGGGTGTTAATTATAAAGCATCATTGTCATAAAGACATCTTTTGACCACTTATGATACTGCAATTGGAGAGAAATATTTCTTAATTCCAACTTTTAGGTGAGACTACTTCACTGTGAGCAGATCCTCCCACCCTAATTCCCAAAGTGGAGACAAATCACTTGAACATCAGAAAGACCAGCACATACACATGAATACCAAGACTTTGTTAACTCTTGACAACTCAGAGAGGCATTTTTCTGGTGGTATTCATTAGGTCACTTTGAATCAGGTAGAAAATGATTGTATATCTGACCAATCAATCGTCAGCTGAATGACCTTGGGCCACCCACTGTCTCTGTGCCTCAGAGGGTTGTGGAATAAGTGGGATTAATTTTCTGCGGTAGATATTATTCTTTGCCTCACCAATCTCTATTCCTCTTTCAGATGTGGCCCTGATCTTCACTGGAGAATATTCTCCCTCCACTTATCTCTCATCTACACGGAATTGGGCGGGGGGGGGGGGGGGCCGCGTCACTCTATCCCAACCTTGGGGTAGAGCACATTGCCTGAGCCTGCCAATCAGAATTGGCTTCAGGGTGACTGCCTCAATAGTGGCCACCTACCTGAGCTGGTCCAATAAAAGTGGATCTCAGAATGTTTTTTCCTGGGAATTCTAGGACAGAAGTGCTTTTCTCTACAGGGTCTAAATCTGGAAGGACATGGTTTAAGAGCACCCGGAAGACATCTTCATTTACTTTTGTGATTTAGTAGTTCTCAATAGGGGGACATTTGGTAATATCTGGGAACATTTTTCATTATTATGATTCAAAGCAGTGGCCTTCTCTTCCCATCAAATGGATAGGGAATGGGTTGCTTCTAAACATCCTGTAATGCACAGGATGGATCCCCATAACAAAGAACGTTCCATCCCAAAATGTCAGTGCTGAGGTTCAGAAACTATGCTTTAATTGCAGGGTTATATCTAGGAACATCAAGTATAGTTGGAGTATAGTAATCCCAGTTATGGGGAGGATCCCAGTTGAGGCAGGTGGATCACAAGTTCCAGGCCAGCATGGACAATTTAGGGAGATCCTGCCTCCAGATCAAAAACTAGGGATGTAACTCAGAGGTACAGCACCCCTGGGTTCAATTCCAGTACTGTTAGTAAAGGAGAAGGAGGATGAGAGGGATAGGGAGAAGAACAGGAAGATGGGGGGAGAGAGAAGAGAGAGAGGGAGGAGAGAAAATGACTACTGAAGAAAGAAGAAAAATTGACTGTAGGTGACATTGTTTGAATCCTGGATAAATTCACAATTTATTTTATTTTATTTTATTTTTTGTCATGCGCACCCCAAAATATCTTAACTTAGTAGATGTGGGACATAATGTAGGCACTTCATGAGTAGTGGTTATTTTCATTAAAAGTTGTCACTCACATGAGAATCAGATCCACCAGTGCTCAAGGACCAGATGCTATCTACAAAAAGGTTACATATTTGTGTACCCCACGACACACATTTGTGCCCTCAGCTGTGTTCTTACTGCATTCCACATTGCTGACTTTTACTGAGAAAACACATAGACTCAGAAAATTGTGCCATTTTTGTCCAGAGTTTGCAATTTCCTCTGGTTAGTCCATGCATCTGATAGATTGAAAAATGAAAGAAAGAGAAAAAAACGGGTGCAAGATTTCTGCAAAAATCACCATGCCTTTCTTTTTAAAATGACTACCAGTTTTTCCATGTAACCCAGAATGATGCTTTGAAAAATTTCTTTATGAAATAACATGTAGGAGTGAAACAATCTCCTTTATAGTCCCTGTTTTGTCTTCAGTTTTTGTTCATTTAGATTATATGATGGAAGGGGTGGTATCCTAAATTTATTGACAAAAGTTAGATTTTTTTTCTTTGTTTTTAATGCTGCCCGCTTCCCCCAGAGGTGGTTAAAACACACAGACACACACACACACACACACACACACACACACACACACACATTGATCATTTGATCAACTCAAAGTAATTATCACGTTTCTTGATTTCCCAACTCTTCAGCTTTAAAGAAATAAGTTTCACAGGATTTTCACTCTTAATATTTGTGCATTTTCATTCCTTCGTATGATATGAATATATTATACCAAGATATATTATATAAATGAGACCATTATTCAAGATGAGAATCTTCTCTACTAACAGCATCACTATTTGTAGCATATAAGGCTAAATAAATGTCTCCCATGAGTGACTAAATGCAAAATAAAAAGTAACCACTCAACTTTAATAGTTTAAAAAATGCTATTAAACATAATGGCTTCTTGACATTCAAGTAGCACTATGTTTTAAGTGATCTTCATTTTTTTTAAGAACTACTTTATTTTCATTTTAAATATTGATGGCAAATCAAGTTCTCCAGAGTAAGGATCCATAGGAGGAAGCTTCCCTAAGAAAAATAAATTACTGCAGACTCTGAAGTTCCAAGGTGTGATATTTTTTGTTTTTGTTTGGGTTTGTTTTTGTTTTCTCCGGAGGCTATGTAATAACATCATATAAATGAACAACTAGAAAAACTGACAGAACACTCTTGTTTCTCAAGATTTTCTTCAATACCTGCTGGTCTGTGCTGTGGACCACATCTGCTCCTTCCTCACTTTGACCTTGAGGGGGCGCTCTGATATCCATCAAGGACACAGGAAGAGCAAGATGGCTCAGTGGATCCATCCCAGAACAAGTGCTCACAACAGGGATGAGGCAAGAAAAGGACGGAGGACAGGCACGGGAAGTCCTGAAGGGTGCAGTGACCTCTTTGTTTCCTTATTCCTCACAGGAGACCAGCACTTGAGTCAAGCTCTGAGGAAAAAGACATCTTCAGGGAGGTAGCAGGTATACCAAGCCTGATTTTAGCCTAGAATCACGTGAAGTGGGCTTCAAGGTCTGTCTCTTACCCCGCTCCAATCCATCAGGATAAAAGGGGAAACTCCTGGCTAGGAACAGTGTGTCTGGCTGGCATTCCCTTTTGTATCACAAGAACAAATGATATGGTATTACACATGGGTTCAGCCAGGACTCAGCGTGAGCACAGACATGAGCCAAGCTCTGAGATGAGCAGCACCTTCAGTGGATGATAGACTGGAAATGTCCCATCTCTGTCTTCTAGACCCTCAGCTCTCTGAGGGCAGGGCCTGGGTCTGTCCCACTACCTGTAAGAGCACCTGACACATGGCAGACGTGCAACCTATCAACCACTTATTGAAGGAAAACAAAATGAAACCAATACCTATGTAAAGACCTTAAGCAAGCAAGTCCTCTAACCTTCCCAGATATCTCCTACCCCAGAGAATATAAAGGATGAAATAAATTATTTCTCTGGTCCCATGTAGCCCTATGAATTTATAAAGCATGTCCTCTGTGATGTAAGCCCTAAGTTTGCAGATACCTATCCAGCCAACCACCTGTTCCTTATATACATCATTTGATGCCATTTTGGAAAAATTAAATATATGATGTTATATCCCAGATTAAGTGTCTCTGTCATGGTCAAAATTAATATCAAAGCCCACCCCATATCATCTCCAGAGAGTCCCCCATTCTGGCTGCTATCCAACTGGGGATATTTTCTTCCTGTGGTGATCAACAGTATTATTTATCCTGAGTACTCAAAGATTTCATCCTTGACTTACGCGGAACAGTCATATTTGATATTCTGCAATAGGAAAAAATTATCAAATTCTAGTTATTCCATAGAGCATAATCCCCGTCGACAGGCATGTTAGCAGAGCCATATGAATACAGATTTTGGCGTAAGGTCTGTGAGGGCCTGAGCTCAATAGGACACTCGACCTCATTGAACTCTAGTATCCTCCTACATGACATGGAAAAACTTCTTGTCTCATTGACCTGTGAAGATACAATGAAACGACGTCTGTGAATGTGTGCCTACAGGTAACAGTAAAACTCTTATTGTTTAAGCCCTTCATTTGCTCTGACATAGAAATAATGATTTCAGGGATTAAAAAAAAGTAAATAATAAGCTCTGTTTGGAAAATGAGAAATTGAAAGACCTAAAAAGGAGACTGAATTTAGGAGTTAGAAAATTTAAAATACCTTTTCTGTTTATCAAATATATAATCTTGAGCGAGTCACTCTATTTCTCAGAATCTACTATCCTTTTTTGTAAAATAAGATTAATCATGAGTTCCTAGGAAGCATTCAGTAAATTCTGAAGCATTATTCAAATATTCAGTGCCAATACCATCATTATAGTAGACAAAGTCGTTCAAGATCACACTAATGACACTAATAACAGCAGCTTAGAAAACGGGCCTGGACATATGGGAAGCAGCAGCTAAAGATATGCCAGGCTGATGTTCTGGAACTGGAGAGACAATGGTCATTTCTAAAAGTTTAGTGGCTCTTTTGACAATTAGGAAGCAAAGAAAGCAGAATTCAAATTGCAACCAGTTGCGGACACTTACAGCGATCCCAGCAGCCTGGACCAGATGAGGTGGAAACTTGACCTGCTTACATTGTACCATAGTCACAATTACTTCTTGAGATGCAACCATCACCCTCGTTGACTTTACAAGAAGCTTTTTTCCTGGGATTCCCATGCATTGTATGTCCATACATGAGATTAGGAAAATCACATCCAAAAACAAGAGACAATGCTGCAACAGCAGAAAAATTCATTGGTGAGCTTCTTTAAACCCGTGACAGTGAAAGGCATAATGGAGGAGAACACGCTCTTGTGTCCACCCTGAGTGTTTCAAAGGCCACCCCTGACGTCAGTTAGGACATATTCTTTGGAGATGTTAATATTGCCCCAGAGTTTCCAAGAATCCACAAATCACTCTTCACAAAACCAGTCCCCACCGTTTTTGACAAATACTGACAATCCTCAGCAAACCAGAGTGAGATGTGAAGTACTTTTTCAGGGATGAATGACAAGTTGGGAGGAGTTGTTAGTCCACTGGTGGGGTGGGCAATGGAGGGCCAAAAAGCCTAGCCAGTGATTAATCTCCAGGAAATGCCCAGGGCCAAGGTCATTATTGCTTTTATAATCTAAAAACAAAAAGAAAATAAAGAAGGCACAGAGCGCTCGCACTCTCTCTCTCTCTCTCTTTTATGGGTGATACAGTTTCATTTGGCACATATTGAGCATTTCTAGAGATTTAATTAAGCACTCAGATTGCTTGAGTGGTCTCAATATTCAGTGCCTTTTATAGAGTTCTTTAATGACTATGCATAGAATTATTCTGGATACTTTATGGACCATAGCAAGTGAAGCTTTATGTCTTTCCCAAGAATACACTGAGCCTTCTACCACCACTCCAGCTGAAACAAAGGCTGTCATTGCTGTGGTTTATTGTCATTGTTGTTTTGGGGTGGGGGATTTTAGAATCATGTCTAGAAAAGTGTAACCTAAAAATTAGAGAAAGTTAGTTTACTGAAACCAAAAAGCATTTGGCTTTGCCTTTTGTCAGTTGGTTCCAATGAAATTCCAGTGATTCCTTACAGGAAGGTGCCAGGGTCCAGTAAATAAGGAGAGGCAGCACACCCATACTGCCTTCGCTCATTTGCTTTAATTTCTAGGTCATAAATATATAAAGAATACTTCAGAACCAAGGAAATAGCTTTGAACAGAGTCTGTAAGATTGTATACACACACAGCAGCATAGCCCAATAATTAAGGGGACTAGGATCTTGGGCAAATTACTTAACCTCTCTGTGTCTCAGTCTCTCCAACTCTAAAATAGGGTTGACATGGCTCTTTCCTCCTAGGCTGTTGTACAGAGTAAGTGAAACACACATGAAATCACTTAGAACAAAGTCCAGCATGGTGCACAATATGGCATGTGCGTTAGCTATCATCATTGCATTCTTGTGCTCAGAAGACAGACAATATGCAACCGAATAAATCCATAAACCAGATGTTTATAAATAGTGATAAGTGTGTCCAAAAAAATGCAGTGTAATTGGAGTGGGATAGACTTATTAGGAAATTCTTCTCTGAAAAGTAGCATTTGTGCTTAGCCTGGAATTATTAAGGTCTTTCATAATGCAAACTGGGCGGGGTCGGGGGAGCATTCCAGAGAGAGGGAATGCCAAGTGCAAAGTCTATATGCCAAGTGCATACCTTTAGGAATATGCCCTGCCAGGCCTGTACAGCTATGTGACTGGAAGAAGTTTAGATGTGAACATTTTTAACTAATAAGCAATTTGGATTTTGTTTTAAATGCAATAATAACCATTGTAATGGGGGGCCAGGGAGGATGTTGGATAATTGTTTTTGTGTTTTAAAGCAGGCTCTGGGGGCTTTGAGAAGGAAAAAAGGAGGTTGGGAGGGGCAGAGGAGGAGGGAGAGGAGTGTTCCTCTGACCATCGAAACTTGCGGATTGTGTAATACCAGCCAATTCACCCTTGTTTCCTCAAGGAGCTCAGCTGGGCGCCTGCTGTGTGAGGGCCTGCATTGGGCAGGTGTGTGAGTCTAGCTGAGCTACTGAAAAAATACCACGATTTGGGAAACAACATTTATTTCTCAGTTGTGGAGGCTGGAAGTCCAAGATCAAGGGTCCGGCAGTTTTGGTGCCTGGTGAGAGCCTTCTCTGTACAGCCCAGTGTCTCGAAGTGTCCTCACTGCGGGGAAGGAGCAAGTCAGCTCTCGGGGCCTCTTTTGTAACTAACCACACACACCAGGGCTGCCCACTCATGGCTTCACCACCTCCCCAAAGGCCCAGCCTCCTACCGCCATCACCTTGGGGATTTGACGACAGGCAGGGGTGCTCAACCCCTCGGAACACAGCGGTGGGAACAATACAAAGATGATACAATGGGTCGCTGCACTAAAAGGGCTTAGATCCGTGGTGACACTGACAAGGAAGAGTAATGAGTAGTTTACAAGTCCTGCCAAGGCAGGCCCCCAGGATTCCCACGGATTCCCTACAGAAAATGGTCAAACCTACCTGAGAGAGAAGAGGTAGCAAAGGCTTCAAAAAACCAAATGAGACCAGAAGCAAACTTTAAAATGCAAACAGGTTGAGATGGGAATGTTCATGAGAACAGGAATATGGAAGAGTGACTCTACCTGTTGATCTGGGCAAAGGTGACTTGGACTGTGTGATCAAAGGCCCATCTGGGAAGGGCACAGGTGAGATCCGGAAGGGTCTTCGGTACCCACTAAGTAGCATGTTCTCCATCCTGCCAGCCTATAATGTGCACTGGGAGTGAGTGAGGGGAATTGTGTTAGGGGGACTGTTCATGGCAGTCAGTATGATGAATTAGAATGGGAAAGACTAGTGGAAGAGAGGAAGAGCTCATGAAAGTCCTAATAAAGGTCAGGCATGGTGGTACACACCTGTAATCCCTACAACTCAGGAGGCGGAGACAGGAGGATTGCAAGTTTGAGGCCAGCCTCAGCAACTTAGTGAGGCCCTAAGCAATTTAGTGAGTGAGACCCTGTCTCAAAATAAAAATAAATAAATAAAAAGGGCTGGGGATGTGGCTCAATGGTTAAGCACCTCTAGGTCCAATCCCCAGTGAAAGAAAGAAAGAAGAGAGAGAGAGAGAGAGAGAGAGAGAGAGAGAGAGAGAGAGAAAGAAAGAAAGAAAGAAAGAAAGAAAGAAAGAAAGAAAGAAAGAAAGAAAGAAAGAAAGAAAGAAAGAAAGAAAGAAAGAAAGAAAGAAAGAAAGAAAGAAAGAAAGAAAGAAAGAAAGAAAAAGAAAACTGAGGCTGAGTGAAGACAATCAGTGGGCTTAATCTCCAACTAGATGTGCAAGGAATCTCATCAGATCTGCACAAGGAACAGATGGATGGATTAAGGAATGGATGGTTATCTCCAAGGTTCATCACCTGAATAACTGGGTATTATTTGGATCACCTGATCTGCAGTTATCAAGCCTTGTAAAAATCATGGAAAAGTTAGCAATAACCCTTCTAGGAGATAGATATGGATAAATGAAAGAAAGAAGACGGCTGCTTCTTATCTACTTTTGAGGTTCTGGAGGGGTCCGTATTCACAGCAGAAGCATTATAGGTGGAACAGCTGGTTCTGGAATCTGGGACACACTGTGCAGAGTCAGGAAAATCTCTTCAGCTAGACAGGACAGCTCAAAAGACCTCCCTCCCTCAGCCCTCCTGATTTCCTGTGTTGGAGGCAAAGGCTCCTTTTCCTATGTGGGAAGAATGGTGGTAGCCAGCAGCCTCTTCTAGGACTCATCAAAAACCCAGAAAAGAAGCAGAGAATCCTAGCCAAAAAAAAAAGGTGGGGGTTGGGGGGTGAGAGTGATGACCAAGCCTTCCCTACACAGGAGGACCTCGAGTGCCCCTGTCTTATCTTTGTTCCTGGTAGGAAGAGGACTCAAAATAAAGACCTCCAACTTAAACTCCCAAACAATAACCTCACTCCTGAAATTGAGGCTCAGCAAAATGCCTCTGAACCTGACCTGTCCATAACAGTATGGCCAACAGTACATACTATTCTGACCCTAGGGTATCCCCTGGAGTCACAGGGGGTAGGACAACAGGTTGAGAGAAATGGCTCAGGGAGAGAAGTGAGTCTTGTTTAACTAACAACAAATAACATGAGCAAGTTTCGAGGGAGAAACTTCAGCTTCAGTCAATAAACTAGTGTTTATTGGTTAAAATAAACAAATAGTGTTAAGTGGTTCAAAATAAAATAAAATGGTTTAATGTGAGAGGAAAGGTGGTAATGTGATGTAACCATCTTGATTTTAATGTAACCATCTGTGCAGGGAGTGGGTTGTCCTGCCTGATCTTTAAGTTTTGGGGATTCTGAATTTTCATGATTCCAAGGGGCTTCATATTTTACTTGATACAAAATTCTCAGCCTTCCCAGAGAAATCTCATCAAGTATAAAATTCCATCTATAATTTCTTTTTTTTCTGTTCAATTTCTTTATTAAAATTATTTTTTTATTTGTTTTAATTAGTTACACATGACAGTACAATGACCTTGACATATCATACATTTGAATCAGATGGGTTATAATTTCTCATTTTCCTGAGTATACAGGTTGCAGAATCACATTGGTCATGCAGTCACATATATACACATAGTAATAGTAATGTCTATTTCATTCTACTACCCTTCCTATCTCCCTCCCAACACTTCTTTTTACCTAATCTAAGGTAATGCTATTCTTTTTTTTTTCCTCACATTTTCATACATGTATTTTGTATAACAATGAGGAAATTTCTCCTCTACTCAGCCTTTATGAATGTGGCTATGTATGTACAGTTATGTGACCATGGAATTTAGGCTTGAGATTTCTAACGTATGAAGATGACTTCTGGCATTTGGAAAGAGCCTCAATATATTTCCAGGCTGTAATTATAAAGTGTTCCAATCTTCTAAACAATCAAGGTGAAAAATTGTGGATGAGCAATGCTTTGTAGGACCCCCCACACACATACACATGGGAACACACTTAGCTAAGTGTCTTGCAGAAACACATGCTTCACCTACATGTGTCAGTGATAAGAGAATGGACCACCCTTTCTTTGCTTCCAGAGTTCTGCTTGAACCTCTCTTAAATGCTTATTCCATTCTGTCTGGTAATAAAATGCGTAATTAATAGAGCCTTGTAATTAATAGATCATAAAGTACAGGTCTATGCAGAAATGATCTTTGCTCCATCACAGCACCTGGTAGCATAACAGACTGTGAGAAAATCCTTCTTTAGCAAATTAGAAGCTGGTCCTCCTGGGTTTGCCGGGAACCATGTGAGGCAGCTGGACACTGAGGGAAACCATGGTCTGCACTCTTCACTGGACCTCTCTGGAAAGCTATTTCCCTGTGTTTGTCTGAGTCTCAGATGGGAACTGGAGCTAGGGATGGCTGTTGACCAATCCCCCATTTGCTGTTCTTGGTGAGGAAAGGGGGAAAGAGTGTGAAAGTTGTTGTCTTTATCATTAGGTAGCTTTGGCCATAGCAGGGGCAGCCACATTTTATATGAGAGACATGACACAGCGTTAAAACCCAAAGACTGGGATTTAGTCTTTAGTCCTGCTCTTCCATTAAGTAACCTTGGAAAAGTCACCCCTCACTTGCACACACATCCTAGGCCCGGGTCTGGGGTTGAGCTTCTCTAGAATGAGGGTCAAACTCATTCAGGGGTTCTCCCCATTAGCCTTCCTCCTCACCTCCAAGATAGCCTAGTGCTCCCAGGAAGGGGACTTGGGTCCGCCAGAGCCACAGCATCCCCACTTGCCTTCAGGCACACGGGTCAAAGCCCTTGCTTGCACAGCTGCACCCGATGTCAAAGGGCCTCCCTGAGCACATTATTATTTTAAGTAGAAGACCAAAAGTGAGAAGCCTTTACATTTCCAGCTTTTAATGCTCCAGAGCGTGGACATTCCAGAAGGCTCAGCGGCAGCACATTCTGAAGGAGCAAGGATCTGCAGGGAGCCTGGGTGCCAGCGCTATGTAGATGTTTAAACAGACCTACTCATTGCTCTTGATTCACACTAATATAAGAGTGAATGCCAGTGTTATCATGACCATGGAAGTTCGATGAGCCATCAGTAGGCCCAGGTAACTAGAACAGTAGCAACTAATGCAATCGTCTAGAAGAAGTTGACATATTTTTCATATTTTCAAAAGCTTTCACTTATAAGTAATCTATGTTCAAGAGGAAAAGACCAAAAATAAACATTAGCATAAAAAATTACTCATAATTGTTCACAAGTAAGTTCCTAATCCTTGTCCTTTTGCAAAATGTAAATATTTTAATTAAAATTGGATGAGATGACGCACACAGCTTTTAATCTGCTTTTTTTACTCAACAATGTTTGATCATCACTTTAGGTCAAAGAGTACTTTGCAGCACCAGTGATTAGGTTTTGATTGTTTGTCTAATTTCTGATAGAAATAAAGTTTTCCATCCACTGGATATTCAACAACTGTCATGAATTCAAATTGTCATCTGTTATGGGAAGTATCAGACATTTCCAGTTTTTTCCTATTGCTACAAACACATTTGCAACCAAACCTTTGCCTTATTTAAGGAATTGCTAGATCAAAGTGCATGAAAATTTCTTTAAAATTTTTAATACATGCAACCAAAATATTGTACCATCATTAATTTCATGCTTACGGTCAGTATGTGAGAGTATACGTTTGCCTTCTCCCTGTTAAAAATTGGACAGTATCATTCTAAACAAGGTTTAAATGCCATGGGAAGAAAATATCATTCCCATTTTGCTCTTCCCAACTCCATAGCAAGACTCCTTAGTCCTCTTAGGTTCTCTCCTTCTATCCTAATCTAGAGCAATTTAGGAAATCTTGGGTCAGTGGCCCAAAGATGTAGCACCAAATGAAGTCAGCTGTTCATCGCTGTGAACAAAGTCCCTGAGAAGAACAGTTCTGATGAGGAAGAGTTTGTTTGGGCTCACAGTTTCAGAAATTCAATCCCTGGCCGGCTGACCTCACTGCTCTGGGCCAGAGTTGAGGCAAAACAAAATGGTAGAAGGGTGTGGTGGAGGCCAGGAAGCAGAGAGGAGGAGGAGTCAAGGGGACAAGATACAGGCACCAAAGGCACATCCCCAGGGACTCCTCCAGCCACACCCCCAAGTGCCTATGGTTAACACACAGTCAGTCCTTTCAAATTATTAATCCATCAATTAGATCCATCCACTGATTAGGTCACCCATCTCAAAATCTAATTATCTTACCTCCTGCATCAGCACAGGAGCTGAGGGGGGACACCTCATATCCAAACCATAACAGCTCCAGAATGTATTTTAGTTCTCAGCACGTTCTGGGATGGCGTGAGTCTAAGCTGTCATCTGAGAGCCAGGTCCTGCCACTGACTCCTCTAGCTCATTCACTGACAACGTGCCAACAAGCATTCTGCTTGGTGAACCATGTGGGGCAAACGGTGATCCCCCAAATGATACGTTTGTGCAGAACTTGTGAGTATGACTTCATCTGAGAAAAGGGTCTTTGAAGATATAATTAAGAACTGCAAGATCAGATAGTGTCCTGGATTAGAGCGGGCCCTAAATCCAATGACAAGTATATAAACTAATAAGAAAAGAGGAGAACACACAGCAGAGGTCACATGAAGACAGCAATTTGAGTTTTTCAGTCACAAGGAAAGGATCTCCTTCAGCCACCAAACTTCTGCCAATTATTTGTAGCCCTATGAGACTAACGGAAGACCCGGCAAAGGAGTCCTGTTCTGAGTGGTTCTCAGTCACTGAGAAATACCTGTTTATAGACAAGCGCCTCAGGAGCTGGTGGTCCCCCATTCATTAGGCCAACATTTTTTTTTAAGACAGAGAGAGAGAATTTTTTAATATTTATTGTTTTAGCTTTCGGTGAACACAACATCTTTATTTTATTTTTATGTGGTGCTGAGGATTGAACCCAGGCGTATGCCAGGCGAGCGCACTACTGCTTGAGCCACATCCCCAGCCCCCCCAAATTTTTTGAGCACCTAAAATATGCCAAGCCTTCTTCAAGGGCTGGGTGGAAACAAAAGTGAAGACATAGCTCTTACCTTTTGAGAGGCAAACATTAAATAAATAGTTACTGTGCTACCGACAGGCAGAGTGAGCAGGTTGCACAGTGAGAGAGGACCTCATTGACCAAGTTAAGAACTTGGACCCTACCCTGTATGTGATGGAGCTCTTAGAGGATTCTAGGCAACTACTACCCGCACCTGGAGGCTCCTCTGATACTGGAGTTCCCTACTTTCTCTGCTAAGGCCAGCTTGGACATCTGCCTGTGACCTGTTTGGGATGCACCTGGTTCTAGGTCTGTATGCCCTGGCTTTCTCTATGACACACAACCAAGTTCCTCTATTGTCCATTCTCCAGGTCTCTGTGGTCATGGCCAGTGCCCCTGAGTACACAGTTTTAACTCCTGGTCTTATCTGCTTGACCAGTCGAGGTGTGCTACATTAATTCATTTATTCATTCCTTCAAGAATTATTTATTTAGCACATACTGTATTTCCAATAGCAGGTGATTACTTGAACACTTGATAGTTATCATCGATCCCATGGTTGGAAAACTATATTTCTACAAAAATGGGTAAAATACAGTCCTTGCCCTTAAGATGCTTATGCTTATCATCTGCATTAGCCTTCTTGGGTTGCCAGAACAAAATATTATAGACGGGGTGGCTCCACAACAAAATTCATTTTCTCATAGTTGTAGAGGTTAGAAGTCCCTGAGGTGCCAGCAGGGTTTGTCTATGGCGAGGCCTCGGCTTAGATGATTGCCTTCTCACCACGTCTGCATACGGCCCTTTCTCTGTGTCTGCACTCCTGGCTCTTTTCCTCCACCTCCAAGGACACCAGTGCTATTCGATTAGGGCCCTATCCTTATGGCCTCATTTAAACTTAATTACCCTTTAAAAGGCTCTATCTGCAAATACAATCACATTGGATTTGATATGAAGCCCTAATCAAATATGAATTTGGGGGTGGGGAGAACACAATTCAGTCCCTAGCACCATTTAATTGGAAAAGGCAAACAGAGAGAGATAACTGACATATGATGGAAAAATACAGTAAAGATACTGTCATTTCTGTGGCGCAGCATCTAAGCTGCCCAGATGGCTATGAAAAGTAGAGAGAACATTATTCAGGTGGACTAGATAGAGTCAGGAAATCCAGGCAGAGAGAACAGTTTCTGTAAAGCAGTGACATGAAACAGCATTGTCTGTCAGGTGGATGGCAAGGCTTCAAGATGCAGAGAGAGTGGCGTAGGACGCAATGGAGGAGAGCCTCGAAAGCCAGGCTGTGTCCTCCTAGACCCCCATCTCTCTCCTGGCACCTGTGTCACAGACTAATTACCCATGCTACCCCTGTTGCGCCTTCCCTCCTCACTCCAGCTGTGACACTACTGTCCTGGGTCTCAGTCCCAGACAATTTAGAAGAATAACCTTTTGTATATTGTATAGCACTTTACAGTTTACAAGATTTTACCACATCATTTGACCCATACAACTGCCCAACGGACGAGAACATGTATCATAATATCTATTTATATGATGAAACTAAGAGAATAGTAGGAATGATAATAATAATAATACTAATTGTCTCACCCATGCATGGAGGGCTGTTAGAGGTCGTGTAGGGCTAGATCCCAGACCATCTGCCCACCTACACTTGGATCTCTCGCATTCTCCTTTTTCACATTACCAGCATTTTCCTCTGCATGTCATAGTTTTCTAGTGATGCATCTATGCTTTGACAGAGCTTTCTGGAAATAATGTGTTAACCAATGGAAGAAATCTCTCAGAGTGGGAGTGTTGGGGCTGGCAAGATTTTTTTTTTTTTTTTGGCCTGGCAGACCTGTCAAAAGCCCATCAAATCACACATCTGCCTCACAAAAGGCCAACCCAGAGCAAAGTCCATGGGTATACTTTGCCAAGAGTGAATTAAAGAACTTCCAAGTCAGGAAATGCTACGCTAGGCTTTTCTGTGGTTCTAACTTGATGGCCCAAAGTAGTCCAGATAATAATTTACCTACATCCTAGTCTATGACCCAGAATCCTCTACTGGATGTTGTCAACGTTACCCAGGCAACAACAAATCCCACCACTGTGGTAATTTTTAGTTTCAGTCACAAACTTCATGTTGACTTGGCTGAAAGTCTGATACAGGGAAACTTTCAGTCACTGGAATGCAAAAAGAATAAGTTCCTGATTTTGAATAAATCAGAGAATTTAATCCTTTAAAAACGTGTCTGCTGCCATTTTGAATGGAAATGTCTATAAAATTCCTCTCTCCTATATAAACCTTCCTCATACAATCCACTGGGCAGAATTTAATTGTAGCTTTTTCCTGATGACTCAGGCATCAGAGTGGCCTTTCCAAACCACAGTTTAATTTCTAAAGAATGTACGAACTCTTCTAGTTTGGGAAAGTTCATTGCCCATACCAGTCTGCCTTTCCAATCTCACATGTTCTCAGTTTCTCCACATACCCTCTATTCCAGGGTCATGAACTTAATCATGATTTTGGGAGCATTCACAGAACACATCGTATTCTTTTATAGCTCTGAATATTTATACACAGGGCAGTATTTTATTCTTTACTCTGCTAAGAGAATTTTCTTCAAACTTGACTATGGGGTTAGACAACCACCTCCTACACAAAGCCTACCCCAAATCTTCCAGAAGCTCCTCCCTATCATGATCACAGAGTGTTTTATCCATTTATCTTTATTATAAGCATTTATGTGACTGACTCCCTTTCTCCATCTCAGTACCCTAATGTCTAGTGAGCTCAGCATTGGCCTAATATGGGGACAAAGACATTGTTAAGATCATTACCAAATAAGCAACTACTGAACAATTATTCAGAAATACCACTGACTTGGTGTTTACTACAAGTCAGACACAGTCACAGGACCCCTCTGCATGCTCCTTTCTTCCCATAACAACCCCATAAGTTCAGAGCTCAAAGACAAAGTTATTCTTCCAGCTTCCCATATCTAGGCTTCTCCTCTACACCCACGGTGCTGCTCATCTGAACAAATCGAGGTGCTAAGCTGAAGGCGGCATAGTTGGTGAGGAGCTCAAGAGCGGTTTGTGTGTTGATGCCATGAAGCAGTTGAATGACCTCAGTCAGAGTGGACTTGAGGAGGCCAGGAGCAATGGTTTGAATGTGTAGGAGGGTTTCGGCAGGAACCAGAGGTGAGAAAGGTAATATGTAGGGTCAAAGGAGGGCGTCATGGCTGGAAAAGCCATACACATATACAATCTAGAGTTCAGAGTAGGAGCCACATACCCAAATGTTTACAGCACTGGGGAAACAATGGAAATCAAAGCAAGCCACGTCACCCCCATTCAAAAATATTCATTTTCATTCCTACTGAATCATACTCCTGGATCTAACTTTCACCTCACACCTTTGATAACCATCTATGTACAAGAAGCACTGTACATTCACCTTCCCTCCACTGCAGGAAGGAAAGTACTACAGACAGCTGGGAAATGGCAGCTGGCTCTGGCCCCCAGTGCTGACTGGCTAGATTTCAGGAGAGGGGAGGAGTCTGGAAAATTGTTTCAAAATGAATAATTTTGTTTACCACTTTATTAGAGCATTAGAGTTATACAAAATAGTGAGGTTCATTTTGCAAGATTATGTGATTTTTCAATGGAAAGTTACAGTACTATGTGAGATCTTCTAATTCTTAAAAGTCAGCAGTATGCAAAAATGTTTAAAATGCTATGTGGGGCCCAGCTTAATCTTCAACTTAATTTAGCCTCTGCATCAATAGGAGAGCTTGTTAAAATGCAGAGTCTAGGACCCCACTGCAAGAGATTCTGTTTCAGTAGGTCTTAGGCATTTTTTGCAAGCTTCTAGGTAAACTGATGGCTGCCAGCCCACTGGGAATTGCACCAGGCCAGACTCAAATAGTACCAGCTCCAGTGTTCAAGCAGCTTATCTGGCACCTCTGTTCTAGAGGTTTAGAGAAGGCAATTGGGAGCAACAGACAGAAGAGCAAACCCTGGTCCCAGGACAGAAGTTGTCTTATCCATACTTTGGTGCTTCTCTTAGGGAATGTGCTTCAAAATAAGAGAGGAGTAAGATACCTGACCCCCAAACAGTTTTTGCATCTTAGCTCAGACTGGAGAGAATTCAAGAAGTCAAAATTTACTCCTATAATTTGTTGGAAATCAGACAGCATCAAAAAAAATTAAGAAATGAGATGGAAGAGGAGAGAACTGAGGACTTAATTTGGCTCAGAAAGTCAAGACCAAGTGGTGCCTGACCATCTCCAGCACACGAGAGGAGTAGGGGGAGATTGTGACCAGCTGTCTCTGCTCTCACTGAGGCTCTGCTAGTACAACCTGAGTTTCCAGGACAGCAGGAGGGGTTGAAGTAGAAAAAGAACTCCAGGACCCGACAGCTGTGAAAGATAGCCATTGATTGTCATGGGGATCCCAATCTTTCTGAACTTTAAAATTAGGTAAATGATAGATGCTAAGCTCATTAAGAGACCCGTTGCTCTCAGTGTTTCTTCAAGTGCAGGACTCAGGATACTACTGGTGAAGAATGTTCAGACATAAAATTAAACTACTTGAATCACAAAAGGGTTGGGGATTTCCTTTCACTCCAATCCTCTTTCACCTCACCTCGGGTGTGTCAAGGAGAAAGTCTCTCCGAGGTGCTAACTTGCCCACATCTGGAATACCTACTAACCCTCTTTTAACAGAAACCAAGGAGACCTTAGATGCATAGTGTTACACAGACAGACGGCAGGTATGAGGATCGACAGTCATCATGTTTTGTTTTGTTTTTTTATGGTTTTTGTTTTTAAGGTTTCTTCTATGGGAAGAACTGCTGGTTTTACAGAGCCACAGAAATTTTCCTTTAAAAAAGGCAAATTCCGGAAGGCAAAAATCCTCAGAATTGTAGAGGAAGATGAGACACAGGATACTGACAGTTGAGGTCCGTGAGAATAGTTGTGCAGATGGTATATGGAAGGATAACATTTTGGGAACAGTGATCCTATAAGCTGAAGTGCAGGAAGTTCAAAGACATCGTCGGTTTCCTGCAGAATTTACAGGTGCAGATAGAAGTAGGGATGAGCTTGCTTAGGGAAAAGAAAGGGGAGCTCTGTGGTTACGTCACCCCAATGTCTGTTGCATCCTCCTATCTTCACACATTGCCTGATCCACTCCCGACTGTGACATGTGTGGTCCTGATTAGACTGGGTGTGCACCACGGCTTTCTCTCTCTGTGATTTTTACCAGTGTGAGCTTTTTTTTTTTTTCCTGCATCAATAAAGTGAGACCCTAAATCAGAACCCTAATATTTCTTGGATAGAAAGGGAAGTACTACCCACACACATACCTCAGTAAGCTCTAAAAGATCTCAAAAATGTAAAGTACAAAAGATAGAAAATCATAATCTATTGCTATTTCTCAAAAGACCCTGATATTAATGCTTTAGTGGCTGAGAAGTACTATCTATTTTCTCATTGACCTTATCCAATTTTGAACAAAAAGGAAAAATGTAAACAATAGCTTGCAAACATTTTTTTTCTTGAATTTACTTTCATGCATTAACTTGTGCAGCAGTGGTCTAAAGTACATAACATTTTTATTATAGGTTTATTTCTTTCAAGCATATCGAGGTGTTCCTCATTAAGAAGTCAAGAATGCTTCATAATGAGAACTCTCAAACACCAGCTTCTGTAGAGATGACCTTTGATTATGTTGTTTGGAGGCAAATAGGTATATCTAAGGACATAACAGCAAATCATGTGGTATAGGTGATGTACATTCTCTTGAAATTGCTTCATACCATTTCATTGTTTACTAATCTATCTTTCAGATATCACTAAAGATCAGTTTCAACCCAGGGCATGTCCACATAACCACAGATTCCTAAGAAATTTGGCCAAATTAACAAATATTTTTCTACCCAAATACACAAGTGATGTTTGGTCAATGTAAATGCAGTATTTTTTAAAATCGAGATCATTAACAGACCTTCAAGCTCAGCTCAATAAAAAAAAATGCATTTGTAATCAGCCTGCCTGAGTTATTACAGAAATGCATGATTTCTAACCTCTAGTAATGCAAACCTGTAACATCCATCCTATTGCACAAATAGATCACACAGAAAGGTAAAGGTTGCTTCTAGAAATGATGGTTGTATAAAGGTGTTCAGTTCCCTGGTAAATTAAAGATTGCTGCTTCACTCCTGCTTTCCACACTGAACAGAACACTGCAGGAGCCTATTAATAGCATCGTTAGTTTCAAGGAGGCAACTTACATGGAATTTGGATCTTAATGTACAGAAATAGATCCTCATCTACTCCCCCAGCAATGCCACGGTCTTAATGGAATAATCTTTTCAAAATGAAAACTCTCCCCTAATGAAAGTCCCCCTTTTCACTGAAATAACAAAGTCAAGGCTCTTCATTTACATGAATGATCTCACAGTCTCACCCGAAAGGTGTATTTAAGCCTGGGGATTATTTGTTGGAAATTTTAATGTTAAACTACATGCAGAATGCATTTAACTGTAGATAATACAAACCAATAGATATTTTTAAAAAATATTTTCCTGAAAATGGAACTCATACATATTTATTTCAAGGGGTCAACCGTGTAAGTTTTCTGTTGCTTATGCAAGTTTAATACCATCACATAAACTAGCTGAAGTTAAGAAGACTCAGTATGTTTAAACCTGTAGGATATTAGGATTGGTAGCTGAATTTTGGAAGAGCAGACTTTGTTTTCATGTTCCAGAAACCAATTTTGTGGTAAACTAGGCTGCCCATGGGAACAGTGTGTCCATGTGTGCATGTGGTGGCAACTGTCATCACGTTTCTAAAGAGCACCTTAGGAAAGAAAAATGGAATTTATTCCTTGTGGGGAAGAATTAGAATGTGAATCATGGCCCCTGGAATCATGAAATATGCAAGTCCCATGACCAAATGTGACAACTGTGATCCAAGAAACAAGGTAATGAGGCTCGGTGGTCATAAAGATGAGAAGGGACTCCCTTCCCTACATCCACACCTTTGTGATCAGACTCTAGGTTTCCCACCAAGAGGAGGATCTATTTCCTCAACCTTTGAATCAGTGCTGACCTTGTGGCTTGTGCCCAGAGTCTTAGATTAACACCATGCTGGTTCCAAGCCTAAACCTTGGGAGGCTTTGTGCATTCTCCCTTCTGCTCCTGGAACCCTGCTGTCATGACATAAGCAAGCTCAAACCAGCCTGCTTAAGGACAAGGGACTTCTGTGTCACAGAGGGACAACTGTGCCATTCTACCTGAGGCCATTCTAGAGCAGCCAGACCCCATGCTTGAGCGAGGCCAAGATCAGCCTATTCTGGCCCAGTTCAGCAGAACCACCCTGTCCATTGACTCATGAACAATAATTAATGGTTACTATGTTAATTCAATAAGACGGGGATGATTGTTTATGCAGCAAAATCTGTTACATCCCATGATGAATTCAAAGCTATAAAAAGGGTCAGTGTTTGAGAGTCATATCAGGCTGATAGATGGAGTCAGGGCATTGGGCTTCAGAAGAAAAAGGGCTAAATCTGAGAGGCCAAAAGGTGGCCTGAGGAAATGAGGTGGTTTCCTCCAAAAGGTGATGGGGATTGTGCCAGGCCAGTGAGATAGGGCAGCAGCTGGCACTGCAGAGACTGCTCAGTGTAGGCCAGCAGAATTTAGGACAGAACCTGCTAGAGCTCACAGCAGAACAGTGAGATGGAGGCGCAGAGGGGAGGAAGGAGGGGAAACGGGCTCTTCCTGCTTTGGAGCTGAAGTGGGATGGATGTCCTATACAAGCCACCAAGTCCCAGTGTCCTCAGGAGGGGCAATGAGAGTAATTCCCCAAAGATGCCCACTGGTGTCCTTGTCAACCAGGTGGATGTGACTAAAGAATGTCTGTGAGGTGAACAGAGAGCCCACATCCTGGGAGCAGATCTTTACCCCTCACACATCAGATGGAGCACTAATCTCTAGGGTATATAAAGAACTCAAAAAGCTAAGCACCAACAAAACAAATAACCCAATCAATAAATGGGCCAAGGACCTGAACAGACACTTCTCAGAAAAGGATATACAATCAATCAACAAATATATGAAAAAAAGTGTTCATCATTGCTAGCAATTAGAGAAATGCAAATCAAAACCACTCTAAGATTTCATCTCACTCCAGCCAGAATGGCAGCTATTATGAAGACAAACAACAATAAGCGTTGGCAAGGATGTGGGGGAAAAGGTACACTCATACATTGCTGGTGGGACTGCAAACTGGTGCAGCCAATATGGAAAGCAGTATGGAGATTTTTTTGGAAAAGTGGGAATGGAACCACCATTTGACTCAGCTGTCCCTCTCCTTGGTCTCTACCCAAAGGACTTAAAAACAGCATACTACAGAGACACAGCCACATCAATGTTTATAGCAGAGCAATTCCCAATAGCTAAACTGTGGAACTAACCTAGATGCCCTTCAATAGATGAATGGATAAAATAAAATGTGGCATATATACACAATGGAATATTACTCAGCAATAAAAGAGAATAAAATCATAGCATTTGCAGATAAATGGGTGAAGTTAGAGAAGATAATGCTAATTGAAGTTAGTCAATCCCAAATAACCAAATGTCAAATGTTTTCTTCCATATAAGGAGGCTGATTCATAGTGGGATAGGGAGAGGGAGCATGGGAAGAATAGACGAACTCTAGATAGGGCAGAGGGGTGGGGAGGGAAGGGGGGGCATGGGGTTAGAAATGATGGTGGAGTGTGATGATCATTATTTTCCAAAGTACATGTATGAAGACACAAATTGGTGTGAATATACTTTGTATACAACCAGAGATATGAAAAATTGTGCTCTATGTGTGTAATAAGAATAGTGATGCATTCCCCTGTCATATATAAATTTAAAAAAGAATGTCTCAAAGTCGTTTGAATGAATAAAAATTAATTTACACCTCAAATATTGCAGAACTGCTCATATATTGCTACATCAAATAAAAGATCCCCGGGAGTCTCCTTTAAAGCTGATGGTCTTTTCTGAGTCTATTTTGAGTAATATTAATATTATTACTCTTTCTTTTGTTAGAAGTTATCTATTATAAATTTGTTAATCTTGTTTAAAAACCATGCAATACGTATTTTCAGAAGAGATCAGGTCTAGGGTGAACCTGAATGCCAGCACCCAAGACTTGGGGTGGTGCTGGTGCAGCTGGGGTGGGGTCTGGAGCCTTCCCCTACTCACCCACCCAACTCCTCCTCTTTACCCACCCAGTGCACACAGGGTCTTTAGAACAGATTCACTTCTCTGTACCACCACATCCCTCGGGTCTTGTTCAAAACACCTGGAATTTCACTTCTTCCAGATTTGTTCATATTTTTTCTTTCTTTTTTTCCCCCTTACATTAGGCTTCTTATGTTCTTGGAATCCTTCCCATTTAATTCAGCCTCATTAATAATAATTATTTAGGCCTAATGGTGAGTTCAGCAGTTTCCTTTGCTCATCAGTACGCCTTATTTTCAACCTCTCCTTCTGGGGGACTAATGTGTCAATTGAGATGCTTTCAGGCACAGGAACAGGACACAGGACACACACACACACACACCCAGCAGGGGCCTGCAGGAGGGACATTTGTCATTTCACAACTAGAAGCCTGACATTGGCCCTTCCAGGGTTGGCTGATTTAGCAGCCTCGCTGGGTGGTCAAGGTACCAGGTGTTCTCCATCTTTCTGTTCTGCCAGACTCAGCATGCCAGTGAGTCGCCTTGTGGCTTTAAAATGGCAATAACGGTTCCTGGTGTCACTTTCAGATAAGTAGCATCTGGGACAGGCAAGGATGTCTCCTCCCACAGGGCTCAAGGAAAACTCTTCCAGAAACACCCAGCTCAGTTCCCCCTCCCATCACCAGCAAGAAAAATGAGCTCACTGAGGTTGGCTTAGCCAGACCATGACCCAGCCCTGCAGCTGAGGAGGGGCTGCCTGCCTGCCTCCTGCACACGTCTCTCTGGAACTTAGAGGACCTTCTGAATTCTATTGGCAAGAAAGAAAGGTGGTTCAATTAATGATATAATGATGTTTGTCACAATTCAATGTAAAATATTTAAATTTGTTTCATTTTTTTCTCAAAGAAATTCATATAGATACATAGTTGCGAACTTACTAGAGACTAGGGTTTTGATTTGTTTTGTTTTGTTTTGTTTTTTTATAAAAGCCTTAATCCTCAAATCTGAATGACACTTTGAATTGTATGTCAGTCTAAGTTACAAATACTTGGTCACAATATACTTTCGATTACGGATCCAAATTAGCCAGAATCTTTACATTGAGCTTTGAATGAGTTTTATCAAATTATACTGTTAGATTGGGTGCGTGTACAAATATGTAAAAATGAATCCCACTATCGTGGGTAATTATAATGTACCCATAAAAAGAAAGTTGACATGAAAGCAAAACGAAGTATGGAATAAAACGTAAGTAGCATAAAAGATGAGGAAGCAGGAAGGAGAATTGCAACTGTGTCGGAGACTGAGGGCTAGTATCTCCATACATGGATAACTGTTAAAAATAGAGGAGAACAATGTGATGCAAGGTGGGGTGCCTAATTACTGTACACCACTAAGAGGATCCAAGGCTACCAAGAGAAATAAATAGCCCCTCCTACCCTGGGACAGAAATGAGATAGACAAGCCTGAGGGGAATGTGGGTGCCCTACCAGTCAAATATGGGAAAATGAGGACACACATAAGAGCATTAAATGAGATGGACCTCAGTCCACAAAGATACTTCAAAATGAAACAAAAATGAGTGAACAACATTTTGGTTGGTCTTTGGACATGGTTAGGGTATAGACATTTCATTGAAAAATTAAGAATTAAAAAAGAATATAGCATTAACTTCTACTTTTTTGCTACAAACGCTACCTCAGGGTAACCCAGAATTAGATGAGAGAAGACCTCTCTTTATAGAAATACTTCAGCCAGTAAGTGAACGAGAATGACCCACCTGGAGCTGTAGCATTTAACAGCCCAGAGGATCTTGACACGACATCTTGACACTGTCCATCAATGGCGGCCTCCCAGCACAAAACCAGGGCCCAACCTTAGTGCCTCCTGATAAGAAAGACACAGTGCCATCCCCAGAGCAATCTTGCCCAAAACTCCTACCTTGATCAAGCTTCTTTAAAAAATAACAGATCATATTTTATGCTTGTATAATTGTGTTAAAATGAACCTCCATAGTATGTATATCTATAATGAACTAATAAAAAAACACACAGGAATAACAGAGGAATGAGCTAAAAAATACACAAAATTCAGCAAACATAAAAAGAAAATCAAACCACCAATTTGCAGGAAACACAGCAGACAGGGAATTGAGGCAAATGACCTCAAGGTCAATGCTGGGTATAGTCAGCAAGATATGGATAGCAGGAAACTTCCAGGAGAAACATCCCTGTTTCTTCTGCAAATAAACTGCTTTTATATAGAGAAGGAGAAGGAGAGAGAGAGAGAGAGAGAGAGAGAGAGAGAGAGAGAGAGAGAGAGAGAGAGAGATTTTGACTGGTGGATAAAACTTAGAGACATCAAGAAAATGTCAGGAGCAAACCTTCAATCCCAGTGACTCAGGAGGCCGACACAGGAGAATAGCAAATTAGAGGCCAGCCCCAGCAATTTAGCAAGGTCCTAAGCACACAAAATTGTGGATTATAATTACAGAGGCCCACACAAAAGAGGTTAGGCCCTTCTGGGGTGTGTAAGAAGTTTGTGCACTTTGGGGTGCAGGGGCTTTGGCCACCTGGCAGCTGGACCTTACCTGGGACATGATCCTGCTCTTGTCTCTGATTCTAAGGCACAAGTTAGGGAAAGTGAGGTGCCTCAAGCTTTTATCAGGAATGGCTTCTCTTGGAGTCATGGCTTCTCTTGGAGTCATGCCTAGGGCAAGTCCTGGAGCCAACCACTCTGAGGGCACTGGGGTCCCAGCTGTCAGACAGCCTTCTAATTGGTAAGCCCACCCTGACTCCCGGGCCTCCCCAGCTCCCCAGCCATCCCCAGTGCTTTTCCAGGGTTCTCTGGGGAAATGTTCCCCGTTAGCCTGCATCTTACTGCAGATTCTCCTGCTTCCTCATGGATTTGATCGTCTCCTCACATGTCCCACGGCCCTGAATCAAGGCCCTTGATTCCCCATGAAGCTCTGGAACCTCATCTTCGTGTTCCTCCTATTGTTACAATAAGATGAGGAGACGGTTGCAAGTGCCAGGTGAGCTTGAATAACTGTCCTCGAGTAACTGAAGTGTCAAACATTAAATTTACAGTTGCTTTAGATAATGCTATATGTGTAAATAAGTAAATATAATAGTAACTCATGCTAGCCCCTTGCCCCCAGCCCTCCCGTTTTTTTTCTCTATGTCCCCAAATGTATTCATTGTTCAAAATCTGAACGGGCAGTTGATCTTTCAGCTCCTCACCTTTCAACCTTAGGTTTCCTATTTCTTCACTATTGGTAACATCTGTGTTCTACCTGTGCTCATTTCTCTCCATCATGACACCCACTGGGTACTGTAGGGTTAAAATCAGGGAGTGTGATTCCTCCAACTTTTTTCTTTTTCATAATTATTTTGGCTATCATAGGTCATTTGTCTTTTTACATACATTTTAAGATTAATTTACATATGTATAAGGAAACCCCTGCTTGGATTTTGATTGGAATTAAATTAAATCTATACCACTTTGGGGTGAACAGACATCTTTGCTAAGTTGAATCTTCCAATTCGTATGTCTATCCACTTTTTTAGATCTTATTTTAATGTCTTTCATTAGTTATTTACAGTGTTCAGCACATACATTCTTTAAATGTTTTATTAGATGTGCATCTAAGTATTTCATTTTATTTGGCACAGCTGTAAATGGCATTGTCTTTTAAAGTTTGGTTTCCACATGTCCATATTAATTCATAGAAATGAGATTGGCTTTATGTGTTGGTCTTGTATCTCATGATCTTGCTGGAATCACATGTTAATTCTAAGAGTATTTTTGTATATTCCCTAGGATATTCTATGTGCAAAATCATATTACCTACAAATAAGTATAGTCTTATTTCTTCCTTCCTAATTCTTCCTAGTCTGTATGGGTTTAATTCTCTTCCTTGCCTTATTGTTGTGGCTAGGATTTTCAGTTCTGTGCTGAATACCATTTAGTTGGTGTGGACATCCATGCCTGATCCCCAGATTAGAGACAAAGCCTTTAGCCTTCCACCACTAATAATAATGTTATCTGTTGGTTTTCTGTAAATCTTTGTTATCAGATTCAAGAGGTTCTGTCTTCACTGAGAGTTTTTATCTTGGATGGATGTTAGCATTTGTCAAATGGTTTTCTGCACTAATTCATATAATGATCTGTTTATTCTGCTACAGACTGTTAATATGGTGGGCTACTGCATTACTCAGAGTTCTCCAGAAAAAATAGAACCAATAGGGTTGGCTGTGTGTGTGTGTGTGTGTGTGTGTAAAGGAGGGAAAGAGAGAGACAAAGGAAAACTTATCGCTGACAAATCCCAAACCTGGAAAACCCGTTCCAGTCTGAAGGCTGGGTTAGTGTGCTGTAGAACCAGGAAAATCCTATTCTGCAGTTTGAAGGTCAGCAGGTAGGAAAAGCAGATGATCCAGATTGAAGACTGTCAGGAAGCAGAATTCTTTCTTATTCAGAGAGGGTCAGACTTGTCTTCTATTAGCCTTCAAATGTCTGGGTGAGGCTCACCCACATTATGAAGGGCATCTGCTCCACCCAGTCTGTTGGTTCATATGTCAATCTCATTCAGAGCACAACCTCACAAAAACACCAGAATAATCTTTCACCAAATACTTGGGCACCCCATGACCCAATCAAGTTAACACAAAAAATAATTGGCATATGAATTCCTCTACCTCTCCTTTTTATATGCTGCTAGTTTATGTATTATGTCTACTGACCCTAAATATTTCATCAAACAGTGTTATAATTTTTGCTTTAAACCAGCAGACATTTCAAGCAACAAGGGAAGAAAGATTGACTATTCCAATTGTTTTTATACTTCCTTTATTCCTGGGGTTCCAATCTCTCTGGTACCATTTTCCTTTTGTCTAAGGAAATCCTTATTAGCCATTCTTAGCAGATTCTGGGCATGAATTCTCTTAGCCTTCGACTTCAGGTATCTTTATTTCTTGCTGAAGGATATTTTAACTGAATATAAACTTTCTTTCTGTTACTTATTTATTTCAGCCATTTAAAAGTGCTGTAATTCCCTTCTGGACTCTATGGTTTCTACTGAGAAATCTGTTGTCTTTTGAGTAACTGTTTCTTTCTAACTAATGCATTCATCTTACTATGATGTTTCTGAGCATGGGTTTCTTTGGGCTCATCCTGCTGGGGAATTACTTGTGTTCTGTTCATGGATGTCTCTTGTCAACATTGGGAAGATCCCAGTCCTTGTTTCTTCCAGGATCTTAGCAGCAGGACACCCTCTCCAAGGCTCTGCTCTTGGGACCCTATGACTCTTGCACTGTATATACAAGACTCTGATCTTCTGCTCTTCTCTTGAGTGCATCCCGGCAACTTTTTTTAGTTTTTGTTAATGTACTTGACACTGGGAGGACTCCACGTTTTCTTCTGGACTGACACTTCTTGCTGAGACTCCCTGTCCCTCCACTCATCAGCAGGGTTTGCAGTCATTCTTGAAGCAGTTTCACCATAGCTTAACTCACGACTTTGTCAGATAATAAGCACGGCCACATCACTGTGACAGAGGAGGCTTTTGGTGGTTATTTTCCATGCAAGTTAAGGTTTTCCTGGTTCTTCAAATGTTGATGAATTTTGGACTGAGAAGACACCCAGGAGTGAAATATAGGAGAGAGAGAGAGAAAAAAAATATATATATATATATAATTGTATATCATATGATTATATAATATGATTTTATGAAGAAACCTATTCCTTTCAAAGTTAGTTTATATTCATTAGAGAAGAAATATATATATATATATATTTTTAAAAACCTAATAAAAAGAAGAAAATAAAATCATCTGTGACCTAACGACAGAGGTGATTATTTCCCTCCATTCATATATAACCTCTCCCTCAGAATGCATCTGGAGTTTAATTTCTACATCATTAATCACCCTTTCCCCCATCCTGATCCCTCTTCATTCAATTCTGTTGCTTTTATATCTTCTGCTTTTGCCTTTTGAATTTATTCTGTCATTTTATGTCTCAGCCTATTAGCTCTCTTATCAGTTTCTGCTCTCCATAGAGGCCGGATTCTCTTGACATTTTTGAGGTTTCCAAAAGAGCTTCCAATGTCTTCTTTTGTATCCAGCAATAAGTCATTTTCCAACAACTGTACTTCCCCTGAATTTTCAAATGCTGCAAGTTTACAGTAATTTCATAAGCCTCACGTTGCTTTCCCTGTATGGTTTTTTTCCCCCATTTGAATGAGAATGAATTTTACAGAATTGATAGTACTGCATTTTTCAATATAGAAAATACAGTTTATATGATATAAACTACAAACCAGTCTCAGCATCTAGTATATTTTCATATACATAGATACATGCTTTCAACTAACATAGTACCAAACTTAATAATTGGACAGTCAAGATTGACTGTTTCAGGATGGGTAGGATCAAGGCTCTACGTTCACTTTCTTCCTTTATCTCAGTACTTCCCACCTCTCTTGTACCCACTTTGTCTTCAGTAGTTTTGTTTGTGACCTTAGAAATTCTATACATTTCACTATGCAGAAAAGATCTGGGATTCTTTCCTCAGAATCATCAAGCCAAAGTCCCAGGTTACACTCATATTGGATCTATTTAAGCTCTGGACTACCAGGGATTGTTTGTCTTTCACCTAGTGGCAAGTGGGTTCTGCATCTCACCAAATCTACTTATCTCATGGGAAATATCCCAGGGGAGGACAGATTATTGTACATCAATCCCTACACACACACACATGCATACACACACACACACACACACACACACACACACATACACATACACACACACCCCGCCTTCTATGAGAAAGCCAATCCCTGGACTCTGGCACCCTGAATCATTGCTACACATGTTCCTCCACCCCAGCTTCACACTTGTAGAGCACAATTTCTAAGAATGTGATGGTAGCTATGATTGTACCCTTGGTTTCTTTTATGGATCATGGCTATGCCCTTAATTGTTTTCCTTAATCTAATGGGATCCATCTTATAGCTACCAGAAATGTCATCCCAGACTCTAACAGAAAGATACCTTTTAGAGTCCATTTCAATTTTGTTCTGAACTTTTTATAAATTGGAACAGGGACTAGCTATTTAAACCACAGATACTTAAATTTCTCAAAATGTTATTCTGTATCCAACTATCTTATTTATGTATCTAGTGAATCATTTCTTATTCCATAAGGAAGTTGAGAAACATTCATTAAAATAATTTAAAACTATCTCCCACGGATGTGAAACTCCTGAGCTGATAAATGTGTATTTTAAAAAAATAAAGACTATATGATACAGAAACATAAATACTGCAAGCCAAAAAGAATGACTAGATCAGTTACCCTTATTATTGTTGATGAGAACTGTCTTGTATCCAATTAAGTCCCAGCTTAGTCTGAGCTTCCCAGCAGCCAAAGGAAAGATGAACATGTAGCCTGTCTTTCTCAAATATCAAAGCACACCAATCCTTTAAAAATTGTCACAGCACTGGCAAGTGTAGGGAGTTCTGAGCATGGTAGTAAATTTCTTCCTCGCCAACATTTCCATAGAAAATGTCATTGTGAGAACCTTGCAACTGTTTCTTATGGTGTATCTCAATATATAACAAGACAATTGAAAGGTTATAATTAAAAATAACGCAACGAAGGAAATTGTCCCAGAGGCCATGTAATATGTGGGTTTCTTATGGTTGAATTTGATCCTACATCATCTTTCTAAATACCTTGATAAAGTGTTAGACTGGGAACTCTCCAATAATCTATTTCTACACTGAAGTATTCAAGGTCCTTCCTTAGATTCTTCCAACCACCCCAGATGATGTTCTTATTCTTACTAGATTATGTTTGAGGAAGTGAATCTCCCAGGAGTAAACTGTCGTGTTGAAAATCAAACAGGGCGAGAAATGACTGGAAAGGGACTCAAACACAGGTCTTTGACTTCAGATGAACAAGCTGTATTTATTAGGCACCAGTGGTATACTAGGGAGTGGTCTAGGCCAAGTGATGGATAGTGGAGTGGACATCAGCCCTGTTCCTAGGGGCTGGTAGGAGAACAGGTGCCCAGAGCCGCCTCCTCTCCTGTCCCGTAGCCAGTGCCCTCTGCCGTCAGCACATGCTGCAGTCCTAGGCCCCTTGCTGTAGGCAGTTTGGGAGGAGAAACTTGCTGGGTAGGAAGAAGTGCTTCTGGACATCTCTCCCAGGTCCTGTTCTAAACTGCTCTGCTCGTCACATGAGAAATGAGCTGAAAGGACCTGAGGAGTAATCCTTCCACGGAGCCTCTGTTAGAAAATCCAGAAGGAAGAGAGAGACCCTCTGCTTATTCCAAGGTCCGTGGTAACTAATTTGCATGGCTATCTTGGCCATCCTGGGAAACAGCATTTGCTGACAAAATGAGGCTTTCAAAGGCCAACGGGAATGTCTTGGCCCAGATATTTCAAGTCCTGAGAAGTAAACATTCCGTTGGTGGCATTGCTGGTGGTCATCTGCCTTAACAGGATGAAGTCAGGAGCCCTCTGCCCTGGAGGCGGGTCTGCGGTACTGGATGACTGACTCTGAGGAAGCCCAAGATGATCGACTTGGCATCTGTCAATTTTGCTTGTGATTATAAATAACAAGATCGTTTTTTTGGAATCAAATCTCATGTGAACTCAATACATAAAACAGATGAAAGTGGAGCTTATCCAGCTGACTGAACCCGGGGCAGAAGGCAGGAGGACAAGGCTATTTTCTATTGCTATAACAAAATACCTGAGACCAGGAAATTCATAAAGAATTAAAAACTCATTTGGCTCCCAGTTGTGGAGACTGCGAAGTCCCTAGGCCTGGTGATGGCATCTGGTGAAGGCCTTTCAGAGGTCTCAATCAATAGAAGGCTGGTTTCATTTCTTGGGGCTCAAGGTGAGGCAGAGAACATCATGATGGAAGGGTGTGGCAGAGGGAAGCGGCTCACAGGGTGCTCAGGAAGCAGAGAGAGACTCTACTCTCCAGATACGAAATATATACCCATAGCCACGCCCCCGGTGAATCACTTCCTCTGGCCACACCCACCTGCCTCCAGTCACCACTCAGTTAATCCCATCAGGGATTAATTCACTAATTAGGCTAAGGCTACAACCCAGTCATTTCTCCTGCAAACCTTTTGCACTTGTGTCACATGTGAGCTTTTGGGGGGACACCTCATCCAAACCATAACATTGCGCCGAAGTAAGAAGTCTCACAAGGCAAAGCAAAGCGAACCTGCTAGCTCAGGTCTCCCCTCCTCTCTCATAAAGCCACTAATGCCATCCTGAGGGCCCTCACCCTCATGACCTCATGGAATCCTATTTGGCTCCCAAAGGGTCCCACCTCTGAGTACCACTAACATGAATTTGGGGATAAGGCTCCCAACATGAGCTTTTGGGGGAAACAGTCAAATCCCAGCAACAAACACTGCCACCCCCTCCTTGCTGACCACACCTCCAGGTGATCTTTGAAGCCCTGTTTGAAAACCAGAGTGCCTGGCCCGCCCACTAAAAGGGCCAAAGATCCCAGGTCACTACAGAGAGGTAGGAAACGGTGGCTTTCTCTGGAATGGCCACTGCAGAACAGTGAGAGTGATTTTCCCATCTGGTTCTTTTTTAAATGGTCACTTCAATGGTTCCAATGCAGACAAAGCAGACTCAGGAGTCAGGATTAAAAAGAAATAAAGAAGAGCTCACAGTACCGACCCCTCCCAAGAAAAGACCCAGCAATTTCCAGCTACAGTAACAGTGATCCCAAACCCACCACAGCATCTAATTGAAATATTGATTCTACGGTTAGGTCTCTAACTTAAAATTCCAGAGCAGAAAGCGCCCCCCCCCACAGACACCCCCCTCGCAGAAACACCGCAGTGATCACATGGTGTTTCCTTAACATTAAGCACCCCCAGGCTTTCATTTCAATTAGTCCTAAAAAAAAAGATCAAGAAAGAAAGTATTGTCGGAAAGGTTCCAGTCAGTGTTTTATTGCCTGAAACGGTTTTCAGGATTAACCATTTCATGGCAGGAAGGGGATTCTACAGGATGAACTATGTATTTTCCTAACAGGTAGAAAGCTAAGGAGAAAATATTTTAAAATCTACTTTGTTTTAAAGTACTTTATCCAATAGGTTTGCATTACACAATCTCATTGATGACATTAAAAAAAAATTTAAAACAAGCACCCAATTTATGCCAAAAAATGATCACAAATCCAACTTTTGCTATTCTTATATTTCCATTTAGATTCTAAGAGCAACAAAATCCCTTGACATTATTATCTCCCGTGAATACTAATTATGTCACTACAACTGTGTGTCTGCTAATCTTCCAGAAATAATGTGAGAATTACTGGGATGCGATAGGAGCAGAATGGAATTAGAAAACTATTTTGTGAATTTGTCAAAACTACCAGCTTTCTGAGAGTGGTAAGAATGCACATCCAGAAATTCCTTCATAGAAGGACAGATTACCACAACAAAGATAAACCACCGGTTCCTAACACCACACTCTGAGCACAGACCCACCACCAAGGCGAGGCCAGCATTGGAGGCTTCTTTTCTCCTTGCAAAAAATTCAGTTCACAGAACCCGGGATTTTTATCTCAGCGACCAGCCTCAACTCCAGATAAGACCTGTTCTTAATCACCTTTAGTGGGCCTGGTTCCTAGGAGAACGGCAGTGGAGGGGGAAATCTCTCCAGCAGGGAAGATGGCAAACTTGCTCCAGGTGCCAGAACCTAGTTCACCCCTCAACAGGAAGGGTGTTCACCATGGCCAATGGCTGCCACCTCGTTGGTCCCAATCATTCATAGACTAGATTAATGTCAATGGTAGACTTCGTACATTCAGAGCTGAAAGCAATAGAGTCCTGAACTATTGTGCTCCAAGGGACTTTGCCATCTTCTCCTTAAGCTGCCCCTTTTCTGCAGAGGAAGCTGAGGTCCCTCCAGGTGAGCAGATCTTTCAGAGGGACACACGGGGTCACCCAGAGCAAAGTCATAATGGGATCGTATTTATCTCCCAAAACTCTGATCAACACACTTTTTTCAGCTGCAGATGATAAAATGTAATACCACCTTCAAAACCAAGTATCAGGCATTTCTCCAAGTCATTTCCCTTCACCACTGTGGCCACTCTGCCATGATCCAGGTACTGGTCGTGATACTGGTCGCATCTTGCTGGACTCTGGCTGCAAAAATCTGCTGGTTACTTCGATGCCAGGCGACCCCTCCTTGGCTTCTGGACGTGACCCTCAACTTCAACCATGCTTCAGGGCTTTTTCTCTGTCCTGCGCTCACATTTCTGCTTTACAGGATACGCACACACATGAGCACACCCACCCCACCCCGGTGAACCACCTGATCTTACCTCCTTTGTCCTCTTTGCCTGGACTCCGCCTCCCGGCTGCCTGCAGCTTCCACCTCCCACACCTGCTCCTCTTCTTTCCACTGCCACACACCCACACCTGGGTTAGGAACCTCTACTGTTCTGATCTCACGCCCCAGGACTCCGTCCCTATCCTGCACTGAACTCAGCGATGTCACCTAAAACCCTACCATGGATTTCCCATATTCATTGGGCCTGGCTTCTCCCGATTGCGGTACCCAATGAGTAGGCAGACATCGTGCAAAAACATGCCTGTTGACTTATAAATATTGACACAAATAGGTGACAGGTAGTTAGGGAGTGTTTATACAACCTTCCTTCATTTCCAGACATCAATTACCCCATCTCCTTTTTAGCTCAATGAATTATTGCAAAGACAGCACACCTGTGCTCTTTCCAATCCTCTCACAGGGTCGGAACAGAAACTTTTGATACAATTCTGCTCCTGATTTTTAAAACCTGATATTAGCTAAGGACATCCATGTGTTTTTCTTTAAAGAGTTTCATGACTGGGCTCATAAAATGCTCTCTCTGAGAAGAATGAAATTCTTAATTGTGTTTGTGATGAAATCTATGAATAAATAAGTAGAAGGCATTAATATTTTATTGACAGCCGTGGCTATCTTCTGGAATGGTGTGTGGTGCCAGTGCAGCTGGTGGTATGATAAGCATCTTTTTATATGTCTGTTTCCCACAGTTGATTCCAAGCTAATTGCCTGATTCAGATTGTGTGGCCAGAACCCAGCATAGTATCTGGCACACAGTAAGAACTCAATACTTTTGGAATAAAACATTTATGTCGTCCTAAACTCTCTGTGGAACCTTGGCTAGGTTTTACCACTTCTCCTGACATTCCCGAACGAGAGTCAGTCCACACTTAAATTCAGTTTCCACTGTATCACTAGAAAAGTGTGCCCCCCGTAACTTACATTTGTTCCCATAACTGCCCCTCTAATACCGACACAGGACATCTCCAACGTCTCCTCCAGGCATTTAGAGAACCTGACTGCTTATTGCCAAATCTGCACTTTTCCAGACCAACCTTTTCCTGTCAATCATTGTTAGATACCATCGTCAGGACTTAGCTCCTCTGACCACACCCTCCAGGTGGCCAACCTGCCACCTGAGACATGCCACCCAAACTGCACACTGCATTGCCTGGAACATCTTCCAGATCCCAAGTTCAGGGAGAGAAGTATTCACCTCCTTTGATATTGATATCATATCTTTGCCAATGAGTTATAAGAACATCAGCTTTTCTAATAGCTACTAACCTGTAATGATGCCTTCATATGCACCCTTTCCCCTGTTCCTGCTTTAAGAAGAAACACTCCTCCTACTATGTTAGGTCAATGACTTCCCTTGAGCCCTTAACTCCATCTCTTTCTACCTTTCCAAGGATTTTACAACATTACCTACAATCCCTCTTACTTTGATGCAACCCCTCTCTGTCCACAGTCCATTTCCAGGAGTTCTAAACATCTAAATATTCTCAAATTCTCACATATAATAATACGTATGTATACGTGTTTATGTACATATACACACATACATATAGATACCCATATCCTATTTAAGATACATACATGTACCCACCTGTTCAATGCCCTCACTACTTCTCTGACATTCTCTTACCAAGGTCACAGATGTCTGGTTTTACTAAATCCGAGGGACACTCTGACCTTCAGTTTTGACACTGCTGCATCTGACACCGGAACAGCTCCTCCTCCTCCTCCTCCTCCTCCTCCTCAGGGAACGCTCTTGTCCTGGGCTGCTCGCCATTTCTCCTTCCTGCTCTCCTTCTTCCCCTGGCTGCTCCCTTGCACTTTCCCTCCTGGGCTCGGCCTTGCCTACTCACCTCCCCTCGTCCTGTCCCTCAAGCCTAACCCTCAAGCCTCTTCTCTCCTCGCGCTGCAGATTCTGGGACATGCCACCCTGTCCATCTCGTCAGTGACCTCTACAGCCTGATGTCTCAGGCTGCTGGCAAGTCCCAGCTCCATCCAAATCTGCTCCTAAGCTCTAGACTTGAAAGTGTGCTCCCTGCTCATCGTTTGCCGGTGGCTTTTCCGTGAGTCCCCCAACTGCACATTGGGACATGGAACTAAATTCTCTCTGCCTCTTGTTCTTACCTGCATGAAAGCCATGATCGACTCCCCGTTGAGCTCCAGGAAGCTTCCCAGGAGATGACCTGCTGAGCAGGAGGAGCCACTGACTACAACTGGGCAGTAGTTTGATTTTGCTGCCACCGGCGCTCCTGCTTAGGGCTCCCCTCCAAGCACCTCAGACACACTCAGGCACACTTCGTGACTTGGGATCACTCTTCAGTGACGAAAGCAATCACATTGAACACTCTGTGGCTCACTTCCACGTATTTGAAAGTTAATCGACTCCCCACCCCGTTAAATCTCCCTGCCCCAGATCAGGTCTGACCTGTAGACCAGAGATCCAGCCACTGGAGAGGGTCGAGTGTGGTCATTTGCTCTCTCTTCACTTTGTCCTCTTCTCTAGCTTCTGTCTCCACCTCTTCACCCAGGACCAGTGCCTGTGGGTCACCATGTACCTCTAGGCCAGTCACCCCTGGCACTTGGTCTCAATTTCTTCACAGAATTGAGGGTTGCAAGAGATGATGCCTAATGTCCTACCAGACCGTAAATTCCCAGGTCCTCAAGTGGTTTTCTTTCTTACCAATACCAACTCATTCATGCAAATTACTTGATAATTTACCTTGATAATTTTTGAACTTGTAAATCTCCTGTTTATTTACACACTTTAAAAAAAAAAACAACAACAACCCATGGCTCCATTCTGCATGTTTTTAAGTAAAAGCAAGATGTGAGGAGACTGTGGCGCTAGGCTTGGTTTCCAGAGTGAAGTGTCTTGTTAACGTCCTCCCCTCTCCCAACATCACTGGGGCTAATGCAGTATTTTTCATTGCATGTCACAAAGGGGGTCACATCTGTTTTTCTTAGACCACTATCACACTCCATGTAGGGAAGTGTACAGCCTTGAGGTGTCCTTGGTAGGAAGTGCTTCATTTACCCCTGAAATGGTGACCCACAGTTGCGTCTAAACGTTGTTTTCCTTTTCAAAATGTCCTGACTGCCGTGTGATAGTTGGGTTATTTTGAAACCATCCTCTTGTCTTATAATATATTTATGCTTTGGGATTACGAATAGGAGAGTGATGTTGTTGATCAAACTTCTGTCAGAATTTGTATGGTTTCAAATAAAACTCTTGATATCACAAGTGTTTTCTCTAATATCTTAAATCACAACCTTCAGTGGGGGAAATGCGTTTCATTCAAGATGACAGGAAATCACAAATTATACATCGGTGTGCACGTGTCTGTGAGAAAGTCTTATTTTAATGTAAAAAAGTCTTATTTTAACAGAAATAATGCATGGACACAATTTTAAAGGAAAAATAGCAGTCTGGTACTCCATTCCTCTCTGCAAATTGAAGATTCCCAGGGATGAAATATTTCAAGTCTTTTAGTTATTCTTCTGGCATTTAATTCAATATTTCTAAGTCACATCCTTACACCCCTCCTTCCCACAGTTCAGTTTCACACATTACCTTTTGGTTTCTGGGTTAGGGTATATGTTTGGATACTATTGAAAATAAAATGAATAGCCTTAAAATGGAAGCTAATTCTTTTTTTATAGATGGCAGAGCATCAAGTTAGAAGGACCTGTAATCACCTGATCCAAAAGGGATCACCACCATGACCACAAGCCATCCAACAGGATGGATGGGGAGAAGGGGATGGGAATTATAAACTACCATGAACTAATAGCATCACCTCAAAAATATACCAAAAAAAAAAAAAAAAGAACAAGCCTATGTAAGAAATTAAGCCCCCTCCCATCTAACCTCCTCAGAGACGTGATTCCCACCCTAGAGCTCTTTACCAGGATCCACCTTCCTCCCCAACTCATCCCCCGTACTCCTCCTTGTTCTGCTCTTTGTTGCAGAACCCACCCCACATGTCTCTGTCTTCTCAGGCTTCCCACTGGGTGTGACCATCTCTACCTGATGTCTCATCTCCAGCAACAGCAGCATCATCAGGCTGCTCCGGATCCTACCTGTAAATCTGCCCCTTAGTAACAATAATCCAACCTGTTTCCATTGTTCCTAGAGCCCAGGGGTGGTAGTCACTCCTCAGTCTTACCAATTTCTGGGTTTTTCTTAGCTTTTTATTAGTTTTGAGTAGCTTAGAGGATTTAAAAAAAAAAACACTAAGAACAACTTAGAAGATGAAAAGTTTATTTTGTCTCACGGTTTCATAGGTCCAGCCCATGACTGGCTGACTCCATGGCTCTGGCCTGAGTGAGGCAGAACATTATGGTGGAGGGGCGTGGTGGAGGGGCGTGGTGCTCAGCTCACGGCAGCCAGGAAGTGAAGCAAAAGAGAGCGAGGAGCCAGGAACAAGATATAATCCTCAAGGGAAAGCCTCCAGTGACCTACTTCCTCCAGCCATGCCTAGCTGCCTGCAGTTACCTCCCAGTAATCCATTCAAATTATTAATGCATCGAATGGTTTAATCCACTGATGACATCACAGCTCTCCTAATCCAACCTCTTCACCTCTGAGCATTGCTACACTGCTTAATATGTGAGCTCCTTGGGGGACATTTTTAGGTCCAACATAGCACTTCGTGTCTCCTCTTTGGCTTTTCAACTTTTCTACCACCTGGGTCACCAAGGGTATACATTACATTTTTTGTTTTGTTTTAGTACTAAGAGTGGTTCCTGTTTTCTTAGCTGGATCTTATGTTAGTATTTTTCATAGTTTTCATAACAAATCTGTCATGTCACAAGTATATAGATCAAAAGTCTGGTGAACTTGGAATTTCAAGTCTCACAAGATTGAAATCAAGTTGTCACCTGGGTCACATATCTTTCCGGAGACAAAGGGAGAAAGTGTGCCCAGAGACCTCAGTGTCATTGGCAGGATTTAGTTCCCCATGCTCCTGTTGACTGTCATCCACACTCTGATCTCAACTGCTGAAGGCCACTTGCATTCCTTGATTCTGGCCCTCATTTTACATCTTGAAAGCCAGCAACAGTGGGTCAAGTCCTCACCATACCACATCTCCCATCCCATGGGCCTCCTCCTTTTAGGCCATTTCTCCTTACTGACTTGGATTTCGAGCGCCCGTGTGATTATAATGAGGCTACCTGGATAACCTAGAATAATCTACCTTCATGTTTACTCATTATCAACCTTAATTCCAACTGCCAAGTCCTTTTTGCCATAACATTCACAGACCTAATGCCAGGAAGAAAAGATCATGGAAGACAAAACTGTGCCAACCATGGTTTGTTGTCAGCTTTCCATCACTGTGACAAAAATACCTGAGATAAATCATCTTAAAGAACGAAAGGTTTATTTTAAGTCTATACTCACTTGGCCTGGTTGCTTTTAGGTGAGGCAGAACATCATAGCAGTGAGCACACAGCAAGTGAAGTTGTTAAGCTAATGTGGGGTTGTGGGGAGAGCAGAGAGAGAGACTAAGGCCTGGGAAGGGACCTATCTTTAAAGGTCATGCCACCAGTGAACTCAATTCCTTCCACCAGTCCCCATCTCTCAACAGTTCCACTAGCTCCAAATAGTTCTATCTGCAGGGGACCATTAATACACGAGTCTTTGGGGAACACTTGAGATCCAAACTGTATCACATGGGCCTTGCATCGTTCCTAGAAACTTCTGGTTCTTGCTCAGTTGAGGGTGGCTTATCTCATCATAGGTGATTCCTGAAAAGACCTGTTGTGAGAAGGAAATTACTCGGGAGATACAGGCTCAAGTCCTGCATTATTCTCCCAGTCCCTTGGAAACCCCAAGGCAGTGGTTCAAAATCCCCATAAAGCCAGTAGCGAGGGTCACCTAAGTGAGTAGGACTGCATAGCTCCTTCCTTTTCTAAACCTTTATGTCATTGCCCAACGTCAATTAATGACAGGGAAATGAACGTTATATTCGGTCATTCATTTATCCACAAGCACTTGCAGAGCTACACCAGGTAACTTGGGAAACAAAAGTGAAATAAACCTTGTCCTCCCACCTTGTCCTGCAAAGATTCCTGTTTGCTCTCTAGGACACAAATACAATAAACCTGCTTACATGCTTGATGCTGCATCCGTGAAATCTCCCACCATTTTTACCCAGAAGCTTGATTTGCTCTAGGACTATCTGCTGTCAGCGTGATGGGACCTGATTCAAACCAAGGCTGCGCATCCTTAGGCAGTTCACGTAATAACAGTTCTTACCTTATAGGGTTGTTGTGAGCAGGATTGAATTGTTACATGAAAATCACTTGGAACTGGTTTATAATGAGCTTTTAAGAAGTGATAGCAGTCATTGCTGTGATTAATTAACCTCCTTGAGCCTCAGTATTATCACATATAAAATGGAAATAATAGCAAACAGCTCATGGAGTGACGAGGATTAAATGAGATAGTGTGTATACCCCACATGTGGGATACAGGTTGCACATTGCCTCAACAACCTCGATGACAGGCACATTAACTATGTAGCTTATACATAACTAATGTAGGGTGTATATATCAGTAGAACACTGTTGGGGGGGATCTTTGGTAGAAAGACATATAGCAGAGATTAGGATTTTTGTAAAGGTTTGGCCTTTCTTATCCTCATTTCCTCATGAAAAATACATTGCTAACATGAGGTCCTAGAACTCAGAATTCTCTATTGCTTTAGACATGAAACCCAAAAAATAGATTTTCCTCTGTTGATTTTTTTTAATTAGCTAGAGAATTAAGCCATTCTCTGGAATATAATCTAACAAAACAGAGGATTTGTGAATCTCCTTCAACATGAAGCATTAGATTTATTTATTTTTCCTTTTGCTGATAAAGCTGGTCTCCCTGGGAAGATCTTTGGTGAACCAAAGGCGAGAGAAGAAACCTGAGGCCAGGTCAGATCCAGAGAGGCTCCTGACCAAGTGAGATGGCTTCCCTCTTGTGCATAGCTGCTGCCCAGGGTGGCATCAGCAAGCTGACACTGTCAGAAGACACAGAATGAGATTAAGACCCCAAGACAGTGGTAGAAGGATGGACTTCTGTTTAACATTCTCCACTATCCAAGAAGCAGCACCTACCCTCGAGCTGTCTCTCCATGTTAGGTACTGGCGGATCTCATGTCACGGAAGGCCATGGAACCACCTGCCTTGTCAGCACTAGGGGGTCCAGGAAGAGGGGTGCTAGCCTGACCTGGAACCAACCAACAGCCAGGCCAGGCTAGGGCAGGAAGGGAGGGTCTGTGTGACAGAGGGAAGCCAGCACCCCTAAAGCAGGAGCATGTCTTTACCCACCTTCATGGCTGATGAAGGTTCATCTTGTTCACGTAACAGACATTAACCAAGAGTCTGTGTGGGCCAGTGCTTGCCAGGATCTACACCCTTGGGATGGATCTATTCATGGTCTTCAGGGTCCAGTCAGTGATAGCAGCTGGAAGAATGGGGTTTGTACTAGGAGTGGCTATCACGGGGACGTGAAATCTTGACCTTAGGAATAATGGAAGGTGAAGCGAAAGTTCAATTGTAATTCAAAAGAAAACAAAGGCTAAAAAAAAAAGGGGAAGAAAGCAGAGGCTTTCTTCTATGTGGGTCTACTATATTGTCAAGATTTTTCTCCAAGAACTACTTCGGATCAGGACAGTGTCTTTCAGTCTAAGAAAACCCCAGGGTAATTTTGGGGTAATTCAACCATCTTGAGTGGATATAAGGTCCTCAAGAAGCAGAGGGGTCTGAGAGATGCAGTTCCCGCAATTACTGTCAATGGATTTTTTGCCAAAGCCTTAGGTTGTCCTTGATGTAGTCACTGGTATCACAGTCTTGCACACAGAGGCACCGCTTCCTGTTCTTGTCCCAGCTGGAGACCGTCTAAGATAATGCTTAGATGTTCATTATTTCGGAGTCAGACAGACTAGGGGCCTATCTCTGGTTCTGCTCTTTGTCCTTTGGCCAAGCCACTTAATCCCTCAGGGTCTCGGTGTCCTCATCTAGAAAACTACATAATGAAAACTTGCCTCCTCATGCGTGACTCTTAGTAGCAGTGTCTTTTATTCTGCAACAGGAAATGGAACAGAGAGGAGGAAGGTCTTGCTGAACATTGCATCCAGGGCAGCAAGGTGAAGACAGAAGAGGGATGATTGGAAGGTCCTGATTAATGGACTACAGAGTCTGTTTCTTGCATAGCCCTCCTGGGGACTCCCTGACACCCTGGCACAAAAGAATCAAAGAGTTATAATGTTAAAGTCCAGGCCAGGATTGGCTCCAAGAATCCTGGTGGTTGTAATTCTGAGGAGGCAGAAAGATCCTTCTCCAAAACACCACTAGAAGGTGGCTCTGTCAGGACTTTGGTTAAATTTCTGGGGCCTCTGGAGCCTGGAGATAGCACTAGGGGGAGAGAGATGCTCTTTCTCCCTCCATGTGCCCTATCACCAGATGGAATGGCTTGAGACCCAAAGCAGCACCAGGGCATCCAGGGAGAAAGATGTGACTCCAGGCGTAATCTTCTATTTTCAAGGCCAAGGTCATGCAAAAGTTCAATTGTAATACAAAAGAAAACAAAGGATAAAAAAATTAAATTAAAAAAAAATGGAGAGAAGAAAGCAGAGGCTGAAAATGGGTTTACTATATTGTCAAGATTTTTCTCCACGAACTACTTTAGAGCAGGACTGTGGTCTTTCAGTCTAAGAAAACCCCAGGGTTTGGGGGTAATTCAGGATAAGAGAGGTGGAGATCTTGGCCATTCCAGTAGTCTGGATATGTGGTTGCAGTAGATACTATAAATTTGTAATATCAAGGAGACTGGACCTCGTGCATGTCATCAGTAAGGAAAGGAGGTCATTGTGTGATTATCCTGAGGGGGCTGCAAGGATGGGGGCCTGAAAGAGATGATCTCTCAGGCCTTGTACACAGCTCTCACATGGTCAGGGTCCATTCAGGGATTTGTGGAGGTTCTGCTGCAGTCAGGCCACTTAGAGGGACCAGTTAGCCAGCATTTGAGCTGCAATGACCAGGAAGTGGACTGACCCAGATATCTCAGGCCTGTCAAAGAATCTAGAGGAGAGAGTGCAGAGGCTGCATGGGAACCTCTGGGGGTTGGAGGGTGGCATGCAGCCTTTGCCAATAACAAGATGCAGCTGAGCATGCTCAGAGTGCTAGGGCTTAAGTTGCCCTAGCAAGTTAAGCTCATCCATCTGTTCTGAAATCTTACCTTGTACTTAAGTTATTATTTGCTCTGTGTCTAGGTCCAACTTCCTCAAATCCTCTCTCCAGATTCAAGATGCATGTGAAAATATTCAATCTACAGAAAGGAAAATCATGGTGGAGCTAAAGCTCAGATTCTGTGCTGTGCACAGCTATGCTATTAATTTTGGCATTTCAGCTTTATTCATGAACCACTTAACACTCTGTGCAGCAAGATGTTTTGGATAACTGTAATGAATTTCATATGAAGAAAACAATTTAAATATCAGTCGCATTCATATAGATTAATTAATTTCAAATATAATTTCATTTTCTTGACTTTGCATTGCTGGCTGGGTTATTACACTTTAGTGAAATTAATTCTTTTCTCATCCTTCCCTATCTGTACAGGGATTTGGACAAGATATGGCCATCTAGAACTTCCACTTCCATCAATGGAAAATTCTAGAAGCTGTCAGGTATTGAAAGAGTTCCAAGTGAATTGGTCATTGAATGAAGAAGTTTCTGACATTGAAGGAGATTTCTGGAATGTAGAGAATTTAAATCTGAATTGAGAACCGGAGTGAGGAAAATATGAGCCCAGAATGTTAACTTTGTTGGTCTATGGTTAAGTCAGCATGCTGTCGGTGGCTCTGCTGAACAAGATATAAAGATGTAAGGGGGGAAACAAAAAACTAGCATGCATTTGTTTCTATTCTATGCCAGGCACTGTGCAGAGTACTTTGCATACATTACTTTATTTGACTTTATTCTTAAAGTTATCCTGTGTGTTCCCTCATTGATACAATTGAGCATAATAACAGTGCCTGCATCATAGATGGTGAGATAATGTGTGGAAAATCTCAATACACAGCTAGCTGTCATTTCTATGTCTGCGGCAAGTAATGACGGAGTTAATCCCCATAGTAATCCTTCGAGGTGGGTTCTACATGACTTGCTCCCAATTAAACAACCAGAAGCAGCAAACCCTGTACTCAAACCCAGATCCTGACTCCAGACCTGCTATTGCTTTTACCAATGCACCGTTAGGATGTAAAATAATGTTTTCACTCTAAATCAAGGACCAAAATATTTTCCAAAGGCATAGCCTTAAAAGGAAGGAAAACTGGATGAAGATGAAGACAAATGCTTTAAAGTAAGAAAAGTATGATTTTTAAAAATTCAGGCATCTCCACCTATTAGTAGCTGTGTGACCTTGGGCACATTCTTTAATCTCTCTGACCCATACTTAACATCATCTGGAAAATGATAAACCTCTCTGAAGTTTAATATTGCTTTAGTTAATGTAATGCTGATTCTATAATAAAGAAATCCCAAAATGTCATTAGCTTGAGGGAAAATAAAATAGCAATAAGGCAAATAGGAGGAAAGCATTGAGGGCTTTCTCCATGTAGAAAGAGTCCAGGATGATAGACTCCAGTGTATTCAGTCTAGGGCTCACAAGCCCATCTTAAGCATAGATGCCCAGCTGAGAGGATGGAGAATGACTTGAAAGATTTTTATTGGCAAAACATAGAGGTGGTATATGTCACTTCCACCCAGATTTTATTGGTCAGAACTCAGACCCATGAGCACATCCAAATGCAGCAGAGGCCGGGGAATGTAATTAAGGTGGATTACATGGGGAAAAGAAAATGAGTTTGCTGAAGAGCTAGCCACTCTGACAATTTGGTCATCTGCATCATAAACACATGACATACTTCCAACTTTACTGATACATAGCTCAAAAAGTTTGCTGACTGATTAACTTAAACAACATATAGAAAGCATTTGGCATGATGCCTGCACATGGTAGATTTGCAATAATTGCAAGCTGTTTTATTATTACATCATTAGTATATAAAGAGTACAATAAATGAGTGGAGCCTAGGGACCCGTGGCTCAGTTTATCAAAAGCATCAGTCTAACAAAAATATAATGGCAAGTCCCAGAAAGACAGCAAAGCAAGAATGGGGCAAAATAATGGGATCAAATTTCTGACACATGTGACAATTTTCAATCTACAAAAAGCAAAATCATAATGGGTAAGTTCACAAATTGTCTGTGCAAAACTGTGCTATTAATTTGGGCATTTCAGCTTCCTAAACCACTTAACACCCACAGAGCACGATGTTTTGGGTATTTCTAATGAAATTCGCATAAAGAAAACAATTTATGTATCAATCTAATTCAAATAGAATGAAGTGATAATGATCAAATTTTCCCTTACAGGGACTGGGGTTGTGGCTCAGCGGTAAAGCGCTTGCCTAGCATGTGAGAGGCACTGGGTTCGATCCTCAGCACCAAATAAAAATAAATAAATAAAATAAAGGTATTGTGTCCAACTACAACTATAAAAAGGGATTAACTTACAGATCCAAGAAGCTTAGTGAACCCCGGGTTGAACAAATAAAAAGAAAATCATGCTGAGGACATAATAATCCAACAATGAAAAATCAAAGATGAAGATAAAGTTTGAAGCAACTAGAGTAAAAGGATACAGTGCAAAGAGAGAAGTCTTAAGTGGGAAGTGGTACAACACAGACTCCAAACAGATTTTGATAAATTAAGGATACCAAACAGTAACGTATAATTAAGAGATGAGACACCAATATAGGAAACAAATGGAATTTTTCTTCTAAAATTATTGAATAATTTCTCCAAAAAAGGCAGGAAGTTAATAGGAGGAAAATAAAAATACAAAAGGAACAAATGAATAAGAAAGAGCAATATTATAGGCCTAAACCCAAGACCTTAGTAATATATTAAATATAAATTCACTCTAAACACTCTAATTAAAAGGCAGAGAGTATTAACTAAATTTTGAAATTGCAAAATATAAATATATGCTGCATACAAGAAATGTTATTTAAATATTAACATAAAAATAAATTGAAAATTAAAGTGGGACAAGAATAGAAATCAATGAACTAATAAAATGAGAGGAAAAAAAAGAAAATTAACAAAGTCAAAGTTGAGTCCTTGTATATTAAGGAAATTGAGCAACCTGAGTAAAGCTAATTATGAAATAGGGCAAATCACAAATGACTTTGATCAACTAAAAGAGGAGAAAGGCATAAGCACAAATCTTACTAACACTAAAAAGGGTAATCAAGCAACTTCACTGCAAAAAAAAAAAAAAATCTAAAACTCAGGTGAAATGGAAAAATTGCTTCAAAATACAACTTATGAAAACTAAAGTAGACCGCAAAAGAAATAGAAAACCTGAATATCCCCAAATCTTTAAAGAAAAAGAAATTCAAAGGAAGAGCCACAATGAAAACCACAGGCACAAATTATCTTATAATTATGCCAAATGTATAAAAATGAATAAATATCAATGTCACATAAACTCAGAAATAGAGAGAAGTGTTCCCAACTTACTACATGAGTCTGGCCTAATCCTTGTACCAAAACCAGACAATGACATTAGAAGGAAAAAAGTAGCAGACCAATATCACTCATGTACATAGGCACAAATATTATTTTGAAGCAGCAAATGAGATCACACTGACATAGAAAGAAGAAAATTTTTGATCAAATGCGGTTGACCCCCCTCAAGAATGCAAGGTTGGTTCAACATTTTCAAATCAACAAGATAAAAAAAATATGAGATTAATCTGATCACCTAAATAGATACATAAAAAGTACTTAATGCAGCACATATCACTGACAAAAATCCCTTGACAAACTAGGAATAGAAGACAGAACATTTATAAAAAAGAAAATTATATTAAAAAATATTTGATATTGAAAGAATATCTTCCTCCTAGGAGGAGAAAAAGACAAGGATTTACTTCCTAGATAATTCAAAATCATACTGAAGATTTTCATGAAGTAAAGTAAAAAAAGAAAAGGCATAATGATTGGAAAGAAAAGTATCACCATTTTTATTCACACATCCCCAAGGATGAAGGACATAGCAAATGAGTTCTGGACATCGACTCCAGCTTCTTTTAAATGAGAAAGAAATAGCTTACTTAAAGCCCTGCTATTTTTTAAAAAATTTTATGGCTACTTCAGAATTGTACATAATAATGGAATTCATTATACCAAATTTATAAATGCATATAGCATAATTGGATCAGTTTCATTCCCCAGTACCTTCTCTTTCCCTCTTCTACTCTCTCCTCCTGATCTGATTGTTCTACTCTACTGATATCTCTTTTATATTATTATTATTATCATTATTATTATTAATAATTATTTTAATTACTGCATTTTATATTTGTATAAATAAGATTCATTGATTCCTTGAGGTGTATTCATGCAAGGACGTGACACGACTTGATAGATTTCATTCCCCAACGTTTCCCAAGCCCTTTCCTCCTCTCTTGCTCTTGATTTTCTTCCTCTATTTAATTGGTCTCCCTTCTATTTTCATGAGATCCCCTTTGTTTATGTTCCTTTTTTTTTCTCCTCTCTATATTTTGCATATGAGAGAGAGAGAAAAAGAAAACAGTCGACCCTTGATCGAGTCTGGCTTATTTTACTTAGCATGATGTTCTCCAGTTGCATCCATTTACCATCCTTCTTTATGGCTGTATAAAACTCTAATTGTGTATGCGAGCCACATTTTATTTATCCATTTGCATGTTTGTGGGCACCTTGACTGATTCCATAACTTGGTTATTGTGAATTGTGCTGCTGTAAATATCAGTAGGGATGTATCACCATAATATGCTGAATTTAGTTCTTTTGGATAGATATCATGAATGGAATTGCTGGGTCATATGATGGTCCCATCCAAGGCTTTTGAGGCCCTTCGGAAGTGGCTGTAACTAATATGCAGTACTATCAATAATGTTTAAATGTATAAATGTACCATTCCCCCTACATCTTTGCCAGAAATTATTGTTATTTGTATTCTTGATAATTGCGGGAGTGAGATGACATTTCAGTGGTTTTGATTTGCATTTCCCTGATTGCTAAGAATGTTGAACACTTTATATATATATATATGTATTTGTTGGCTATTTATATTTCTTCTTTCAAGAAATGTCTGTTTAGTTCATTTGCCCATTTATTGATTGTAGCCTGTTATTTTGTTTTATCATTTACTCATAGCTAAATCTAATCCAAACCAATAAATGCAAGAGCTTTACTGTGTATGGTCCTGCTCTGAAGTATGCTAACACAAGCTAATCTCCAAGACTCTGGCTCTCTATAACTCTCAATTCAATTTTAATATTACCAGTGGAGAATTTGTTTAGATAAGCTTGGGTCAGATATTCAGGCAGTGAGAGGTTCTTAGGTCAACTGGGGGCATGCACTCAGAAGGGATTGTATGACCCCAAGTCTCTCTCTGGCTTCCTTCCTGGTGATGTGCTCTCTAATTCCTGCATGTTTCCACTGTTGAGTGTCATTTAACCATAGACCTTTACCAGAGCTGAGCCAATGCTGGCACCCTGTTCTTAAACCTCCAGAACTGTGAATTAAATAAGGCACTTTTTATCATAAAGTTAACCTGCCTCAGTTGCTCTGATACAGCAAAAGAAAGCAGATTGAGATGTTCCTGTACTTCTTACAGGTTCCATCTGAGTCACAATTTCTTTTAAAAATTTCTCTCTCTGTAGCTCCCAAACTCTGGATAAAGTTTTCCACAGAAGCATTCTCTACTGAGCATTGTCTTTACCTATCATAGTGCATATCACACTCTAGCATGGTTGATTTTCCAATTATCCATCTCCAGTATTAGAGTCTAAGCAAGTTTCATGCACTTTTTTAATACCCCAGGGCCCAGATAGTGCTTAGCCAAAAATATGAACTTAACAAAATATTTGTTTAATAAATGATGTTGACTCTTCAGTATGAAAACCTAACCGACTTATTGCCATTGCATAAGTGATAAAGTTGAAGCTTAAAAAGGTAAATTACTTATACTAGTTACCTTTTGGAGAAATGAGGAACATGATTTGCACCCAGGCTTCAAGGAGTCCAAAACCTGGGTTGTTCCGCTGTGCCAGAACCAGTGGTCTTGCCTCACTAGACTCTCTGTTGAGCATCTTCTATATGCCGTGTGCAATTCCATGTATCAAACAATCTTCCTTAGAATGCAATAATCTATTGAGGCAGGTGTACCAGTTTTACATATTTAAAAAAACCTATGGCTCAAAGAAGTTCAATGTCAAGGTCACATAGTTGGTCAATTGATCAATGGAACAACAAGGGTCCAGCTCTTCCCTTCCCACAGAGAAGGAAATCAGATGTGATCATGAATCAGATACCCAGCAAGCCCCCACAGTCAGACAAGCACGTCCCAACAGCAGGATCCAAGGAGAGAGATCACCAGGTCCAAGAACATGCAACTTTTACCTGAAGTATTCTGAAAGGCTTTGTGACTCTCAAAGTCTTGCTTCCCTGTCCCCTAGGAGCAACCCTGGAATATTCTGCTGAGCTATTTACAGATCACCCAAAATATGTTTAAGGATAATTCATGTGTGCCTGTTGCAAAGTATTGCAGGAGTGATTATTTTTCCAATAGCTGGGGGAAATTCAGGAGGCAAAAAAAAGTACAATAGCTAAGGAAATCCAATGCATAGGGTGCTTAAAGTCTGTTTATAGATTAATAATTTTCCTCTTCTCTTTTCACCATTAATATCTGTTAAGTGAATGTGCATTAAAGACATTTGGCAAAGGGCAATGTCTTATTTAGATAGCGGTCTTTAGGTAATGTGCTATTTCATAAATATTTCCTTTCTGTCCTCTCTTTGTCATGGTTAAAAGAAAGGAAGATTCAGCATCACCGTTTGAAAAAAAAAAAAAAAGAGCCCAGTAGCATTTCCTCAATGGTTAGCTCCTATTATGCCAAACAGTCTTCTCTTCGGGTGGTAAAATGGAACTGGCAGTTGTAAAATAATTATCCCCAAATAACAATAAGTATACTATTGTGCATCAGAGGCCTCATTGGTAAGGAATCAAATAGTGACTCAAGCTCATGCTAGAAAAGACCAAGTATCAAAGTGTAACCTAGAATCTAAGTGTCATTTATTTAGAAACTTGCCAAACCAACATAATAACATAAAAAGGAAACCATCAAACACTACCTTCAGATTGTCTTTCAAAAGAAAAGATATCTCAGGTTCATAACAAGCTCTGGGAATGCCACAGATCATGAGCACCTCAGCACAGAGGAAACGACTTCAGACTTTTGCTATAGTGTGGATCTGGAATGCTGCCCAGGTACTGAAGGCTTGACCACCAGCCTGGGAGGTGGTGGAACTCTAGGGAGGTGGAGCCTAGTGGAAGGAAGTTAGGTCATTGAGGACCTAGGTCATTGAAGAGGACATTTGGACCCCAGCTCCTTTTTGTCTCTCTGCCTCCTGGCTACCACGAGGTGAGCAGCTCACTCTGCACCATGATATCCTGCTTCACCATAAGGCCCCAAAGCCATGGGTCATAAACCAAAAACAAACCTTTCTTCCTTTAAAGTGGTTCTCTCATGTATTTTCTCACAGTGACAGAAATATGACTGGCACAATTTGAGTCAAGGAGAACTGGATTCTAGAACTTTCTCAGATGCCAACTTGCAGTGTCATGTCCCACTCTGGCCTCTTGTTTCCTCACCTGCAGATGACTTCTTGCAACCCTTGGAAATACTAAAATTCTAAATGCTAAGGGAAAAGATTGGAAGCTGAGAATAAAGGGCAGGTCTTCTCAACAAGAACAGAGGAGGTCTCCAAGGGACATGACATTCAAGAAAAATGGAAATTCACTTGCCCCAGGAAGGAATTCCAGGCATGGAGGAGTGGACATACAAAATATGTGAGGTACAAAGGCTTATCTTAAGAAGGTCATCTAAAAGGGAAGCACCAGGAAACACAGGAAGTGATAAAAAGGAAGCCTCTAAAGAAGACTCAATTGGAACAATAGAGTCAGGAGGAGAACAGAGAGGAGAGTCAGAAAACCCCCTGGCCCTTCCTCTAATTCACTCTCCACAGAGGCTACAGATATACTTTTCTACTACCCAATTAAAATGATATCACTTCCTTGTGCAAAATCTTTTATTGACTACCTAGTGCCCTCAGGATTAAATAATAAACAAAACAACAACAAAAATACCCCTACTACAATCCCATAATTTCTTACCCTTAATTTAAAAAATACAGATTAAAAATATAGAAGCTCTGAAATCCACAATGTTTCTATACTATCTGGCAGCAAAACTTGATCTAAACTGACATGAGACTCTTCACTTTCTTTCTTTGATGGGTATCACAAGTCAATGTCAGAAATATTAACAGGATTATTACAGGGTGCTGCCCCAGGCTCTACTGAGGATATTATATGACACGTGCAGTTAATCAAAATATTACACTTCTAAAATCTGGAAAAATATGACTACAAACACACACCAAGGTTTTTGGCTTAGAGGTTGTGTGTTTGTACTTTCTTATCATGACAACCACTGTACTCGGTAGCCAAGCACTTGGATTCCTCACTCCCACCCATCCCCACCATGCTCAGTTCTAAACATATTGAGGTCTTGCCATCACTTTATGCTATGCTTTAAACCCCTCCATGGCTTTGAACAAACTTTCCCTACCTTAAAGAATATCTCCACACTACCTCCAGCCATGGGAAAAACCATGCACCTTCTGAAGTCCATTTCAAAGACTCTTTCCTCAAGGAAGCCACCCCCAGCCTGCCTTGTCCCCAGCCTTCTTCTGTATCCTGAACAAAGCTTGCTACCTCCTCTTCTGTTCCATTATCCACATATAGTGCACAGTTTAGCACGTGCCACATTTATCATGATCATCTGTTTACAGGTTGATATTCCTTCTCTAGTCTGTAGGCTCCTGACAAGCAGAGCCTGCTCTATAGACCTCTGTGGCTAGGGAATGCCTAGTGAATCAAGCTAGGCACTCAGTAAAGGGCAATCCACTGATGCTTCACTCTAAGATCAGATGAACTCAGCATCCGCATCAAGGTCATTACTGACCCTGGGCAAATGAGACTGAAAAGCAAAGGCAGAGATCACCAACCTTTCTGTCTAGAGTATAGTAACCATCATTCTGCCCTATGTGTTCCAGTCCTGCACATCTCTCTTTCCCTCACACCAACAGGAATAACTCCACGACACAGTGCATACTGCCACAGCGCCCCCAGAACTATAGCCAAAACATTCTTCTCATCTCTGGGTCTTCCCAAATAAGGACAACAGCCAAGCTATCCTCCCACCAATGGCAGCTGAGTATGCAAATGAGACAGTCTACCCAAGGGCATGGATAGAAGAAACTCAGCTCCATTGGAGGCCACAATTCTGAGATTCCAGTATAGATGGAGCAAACCTGAGTGAGCATACAAACAATGATATTGGCATACAGCTTCAAAGCCTACAAAGCCCTTATATTTACATTTTCTCATTTAATTGAACTCTCACAATAACTTTTCATATTAAATACTGTTATTGTGCCCCATTAATAAATGCAGAAACTAAGCCTAAGAGTCAATAAACTTTAGCAGTGTGTTAGCTGGCTTTTCATCACTGTGATCAAAAGACCCAACAAGAGGAAAGAGTTTGTTTTGACCCATGGTTTCAGAGGTTCAGTCCCTGATCAGCCAACTCTATAGCTCTGGGTCCACAGTGAAACAAAATATCATGGAAGAAGGGTGGAAGGAAAAGGCTCAGTTCATGACAGCCAGGAAGTAGAGAAAACTTGAGTGCAAAGAGCCAAGGATAATATAATCCTAATGGCATGCCCCCCATGACCTACTTCCTCCAGCCACACACTACCTGCCTACAGCTACCACCACTAATCCATTCAATTATTCATCCATGAAATGAATTAATCCACTGATGAGATTATAGCTCTCGTAATCTAGTGGTTTGAGCTCTGAACATTTCTGCATTGCTTCACACATGAGCTTTCCAAGAACAACTCATTCAAGGCATTTCAAGCATTAAGGGTTCAAAGTTAATTTTGAGAAAAGAAGAGGAGAATAATAGCAGATTTATAAGGAGAATACTCAGATTTGAAGGAAGAGCATTGGCAAAAGAGAGGACATAATTTTTTTGGAATAGACATACTAAGGACAGGAGAAGAAGGAAAAGAGGTTATAGTAGAAAGGTCCATGGCTTTGAGTCTAAGAGGGAGAAAAAAAGTAGGACTATATAAGAACTGGCACTAGCAAAAAAAAAAAAAAAAAAAAAAAAAAAACAGCAGGCCAGGGCTCAATGCCACCACACAGCTAAGTTGGTGGGACTTGGAATCCACTTCAGATTAACAGCAATACATGATTATTACAGAGTATTTAGAAAACTAGAAAAAAATTGAATGAAAAACATCTTAGTTAAGAACATATTTCAAACCATTTCAAAGTCTCTTTCTGTAAAGTCAATCTGTGTCAATCATTTCCAGTGCATTTTTATTATATGGCTTTTTTAAGAACATGAATATTTTCTTATTTATTTCTTTCCTCCTAATCAGTGGATGAGATTGATCATTTTACTATACCTTCATCAATATTAGACATTATTATTTTATTTTAAATATCAAATAAATTGATGTAGAAATTTTAAAAAGGGGAAAGTCACACCTCACCTTTGCTTCAATTTACATTTATTTAATTACTTAAAAATGTTAACATTTTTCCCACAGCTGTTTACCAATATATATCATATTTGTCTTCTGCCTATTTGTGTCCTTTCTCCATTTATGTAAACACCAGGTCCTGGATTTGTATTATTGGCTTTCAATGAGTTTTATATTTATTAAAAAGAGTTGGCTTCATTTAAATTGTCTGTAACATTATCTCTAGATTGGCTGATTGCTTTTTAATATTGGTGAATTTTTTGGATACATAAAAGTTTTAAATTTTTATGTAGTCAGATATGTCAGTCACATCCTTAGTGATTTATTCCATCAACTCTAAGCTAAGAAAACCCTCCCTCCACAAGGGGTTTGATAAATATTCACATCTATCGTCTAGAATTTCTCACAGTTTATGTTTTTACATTTTTAACCCTTTAATCCACCTGGAATTTATTTGGCTATTCCTAATAAGGTAAGAAAAGTTTTAAATTCTTCAAAAATAATAAAACACTTAACACATTGCATATTCAGCTGATATTAGCATAAACCTTGATGACCAACTGGTGCCCACATCAAAGGCTGCAAATTTCTTAATAGTGTTTAATATTTCCCCTCTAATAGCACAGGGTACAAAATGCACACACTTGCCAGTTGCTGTTCCAAGTGAGTTTATCAGCATGCTGCACACCCAACATATGGTCTCTTTCTCATTATTAAGAAAAGTAAGTAATAAATAAGAACTGGGGCTCCCACCAATCATTAGTAAATCCTCCAAAGAAAATCAAGCACATATTGGAGTCTTCCCTAGTGGACTTGTGCAATTTCTCTGACTGAATCATTTAACCAAAGAAGACTTTTCTTCCTTCCAATTAAGGACTCTCCTTAAAAGTATGCAGTGACTCATTCAAAAAAGCACAGGAAGAAGAAACCAGAAGACATGGGTTTGATTTCTCTCCACACTGGGGAAATATTCCTGCCTTTCCCTGCCTTCCAGCCCCAAGGTGGTCACGTCTGGCACTGCACTGAAAAAGATTTGTGGCTTATTGTCCTGACGGATGGCAGAGTAATGGAATAGCTCTGTGCTGTGTCCTGGAAGCCAGGCCGAGGAGGCATTGTGCCATTGATGGCTCACCGTATAATGGAGAAATATTAGGGGGATATTTCAATAGCCACCCAGAGGAGACACAGTAGCTATAAGAATGCCACAGACTGCTTCCAAGGAGAGTAAAAAGGGACATAAAAACAGGGGTGGGAGAGGCTGGAAGGGGTGGAAATGCTTCTGGGAGGAAAAAAGGTCCACTCAGAATGTATGTCAATGCACTGTTGTTTGCTACACTGGTTCTCCAGAGAAGGGTGGTGAAGTTCCCAGTATGTGAACTCCACAGTTACAGCATTATCAATTTATATAGCACTGTAGACCTCACATGGGACTTCATGGTAGTTAAGTTACAGATATGGCCAGGTTAGCTTTCATCTGAATATAAACAACCATGTTCTGTTTAAAACACACTCAAGGAAAAATTGGTAGATTTTTTTTTTAACCTAAAAACAGTGTCTGGTAAACTTATACTCGGTTTAAGACCTGTCAATAACATGATGTTAAAAAAAAAAAAAGACTACCTAGCAATAGATCTAGCAGAGAAGTAGAATAATGAAGATTAATAATGGAGATTTAGTGAATAAGCAACCTCATTTGCCTTAGAGAAGAGAGTAGGGAAATTAGAGGGGAAATAAGAGGCAAAAGCTGTGTTGAGTCCTTTGTATGAGGTCTGCATTAGAAATGGGCAAAAGTTCAAGCAGGTACTAGAGAGGGGGATAGGATCTATGACTACAGTCTGTGGCCAGAAAGTCCAGAATTAAACCAAGATAACCCACTGTAATAAATTTGGACCCAGATACTTTACTCTCAGGGATTTATGCTAAGCATATAATCACGGATAGATGCAAAGATTTTGCTACAAAGATGTTCATTGCAGCATTGTTTATAATAGGAAAATTTGCAATTAATCTGTCTTTTTCACCTAATGTTATATAGCAATAAATCTCCATGTCTACAGATATAGTGTGGACCCTCACCTTGAATGACTACACAGTCTTCCATTGGTGAATACATAATAATTAATTGAATCATTATATACACACACATACATGTATTGAAGATATTATATAAACCCTTTATTTTGTTCACTAAATTGAAAAGAGCACACTAAGCAACACCATAAACATTGTGTAATTCACTTTTATTTCCTGCTTTCAGAATCTCTAGGAACACCCTCTCCAGCAACTTCAACAAAATCATTATGAATTTATTTACTTTATTACCAACTAAATGCTTACTCATAAATTTTTTAATTGCACATAGTTTGCCATTTAAATGACTTAATTTGTCGCCAAACTCTCTAATTTGTATCCCTGAGTGACCAACATATCCGATACATGCTCAAGTTACTATGTTTCAGGTTGTAAAAGAAGCACAGAAGTAAAGTCACATAGAATATGCTAGAATTACATGGGAAATGTTAAGACAGTGGGCCACTTATCTATTGCTGCACAACAAATTACCTACTAACTTAATTGCTTAAAGCAACAAACAATTACATTTTGTAGTTTCTAAACGTCAGAAACTAAGTCATGGCTCAGGTGGGTCTTCTGGCTGATTTCTTATGAAGGCACAATCAAGACATGGTCAGGTCTTCAGTCATCTTAAAATTCAACTGGAAGTTGATTCACTTTAAGTTCCTTCAAGTGGTTGTTGGATTAAGACCTCCCTTAGTCCTTGCTTGACATCTGAAGGGCAGCTCACAACATGGAGACTGGCTTCTCCAGACAAAGAAAATGAGAAGGCAAGAGAGTGAGTACAAACAAGACAGAAGAAGGCACAATCTCTTATAGCTAAGGTTTCCAAGCTAAGCAAATAAAAAAAAAAAAATTAAGACACCCAAGACTAAGAGGAAAATTTTTTGTACAAAAAAAAAAGTACATTTTTAAAAGTATGAAGACCTTAAATCACAATTAACTTTGTTTCAAGGAAATAGAAAAATAAGAACAAACACAAAACTAGCAGAAGAAAAAGGTCTAGCCCACATCTTAAATAATAATAAATATTGAAGCAGAAATAAATGGACTTGAGAACATAAAAAAATAATAGAGGAAATCAAAAAAATGAAGAGTTGGTTCTTCAAAAAAGATTTACAAAATTAACAAACCTTTACCTGTATTAACCAAGAAAAAAAAAAAGAGGTGGTTCAAATCAAATGAAAAAGAAAACATTTCAACCAATTTTATATTAATAAAAGGTATTAAAATATAGTACTACTAACAATTGTGTACCAAAAGAAAGCTTTAAAAACCTGGATGAAACTGACAGGCCCTAAAAATACACACTCATGACTGAATCATGAATAAATGAAAAGTCAGAACAGATAAATAACTAGTTAAAAACACTCAGCAATTATAATTAATGTAGATAAAACGTTCAACCAGATTCAACACTTTTCAAGGTAAACATTTGACAAATTAGAAATAGAAGGAAGTTATCTTGATATAATAATGCTATATATGAAAAGTCCCCAGCTAACATCACAGTCAGTGGTGAGAAGTTTTCATCAAAGGATAATGAATAGAACAAGTGCTAACCAGAGCAATCAGGCAAGAAAAAGAAATAAAAAACAATCAAATTGAAAATGAAGAAGTAAAATTATCTCTGTTTGAAGATGACATATTCTTATATGTAGAAATCTCTAAAGATTTCACTTACAAAAACTATTAGAGTAAGCAAATTCAACAGACACACAACAATTTAGTTATGCTTCTTATGCTAACAATGAACAATCCAAAAAAGAAATTAAGAAAACAATTTCATTTGCAATAGCAATAAAGAATAAAATTCCTAGGAAGGAAATTGACCAAGAAGGTGAAAGACTTGTATACTTAAACACTGTGTACAAAACACTGATTAAAAAAATAGACAAAAACAAATGGAAAGATCTGTGTTTATGGAACAGAAGATAAAAACAGCCAGGTACTGGCAAAAAGACATGTAAATCAGGGGAAGAGACTCAAGATCCCAGAAATAATTTCTCCTATATGTCGTCAAATGATTTTGCAAAAGGGTGCCAAGACCATTCAATGAGAAAGAATCTTCTCCTTAATAAATAGTGCTAGAATTTGAGCTCTTACCTTATATTGTATAAAAACAATATCTCAAAATGGATCAAAGACCTACACTTAAGACCTAAAACTATAAGGCTCACAAGAGAAAACAAATGGGAAATCTTCATGACATTGGATACCAAAAGCATAGGCAACAAAAGTAAAAATCAGCAAGTTGGACTACATCAAAATTTTAAAACTCTGCATCAAAGGATGCAATCAACATAAAGAAAAGAAAATCTATGATATCTAATAAGAGGTTAATAGCCAGAATACATATAAAACTCCTAAATCACAACAACAAGAGAAAAAAATTAAAACACACATAACCCAATTCAAAAATGGGCAAAGGAGAGCTAGGGATGCAGCTGAGTTGTGGATTGCCTACCTAGCATGCACAAGGGCCTGGGTTAGATCCTCACTACCACTAACTAAATAAATAAGCAAAGGGTTTTAACAGACATTTCTCCAAAAAAGAAATACACATGACCAACAAGCATATAAAAAGATGCTCATCACCTCTAATCATTAAGGAAATGCAAGTTAAAATTACATGAGACCTCACATACATTAGTATGGCTACTAGCAAAAACAACCAACCAATAAACAGATCATGGCAAGTGTTTGTAAGGATGTGGAGAAATAAGAACACTTGTGCACTTTGGGTGGGAATGTAAAATTTTGTGGTCACTACAGAAAACAGTATAAAGCTTCCCTAAAAATTAAAAATAGAATTACCAGATGAACCAGAAATTTCACTCCTGATTGCATGTATAAAAAACTGAAAGTTGATCTAAAGAGTCATTTGCACACCCATGTTTGTAGCAGTCCCAGTCATAATAACAAAGAGGTGGAAACGCACAACTGTTTATCAATACATAAATGGATAAACAAAATGTGGTGTATTCAATAGTCAAACTACAGAACCAACTAGGCAGGTGTCCATCAATGGAAGAATGGATAAAGAAAATGTGGTATATATACACAATGGAGTTTTATTCAGTCAAAAAAAGAATGAAATTATGTCATTTGCAGGCAAATTATGGAACACGAAGACATTATGTTAAGTGAAATAAACCAAGATAAGAAGACAAAAGAGTTGTATGATTTCTCTCATATGTGGGAGCTAGAGAGGAAAGAGGAAAAGAAAGATGTATGGGGGCATCTCATGAAAATCAAAGGGACATTAGTAGAGTAAATAGGGGGAAGGGGCCAGAAAGGGACCAGGGAGAGGAAGGAGGGAAGGGGTGGGGAAATACTGAAGAATTTTGTTGATCAAATTATACTGTTTTATCATGTGCATGTATGAATATGTAGCCACGAATCCCACCACTATGTATGATTATAATGCACTGATAAAAATATGAAAAGAACAAAAATGTGGTATGCATACACACACACACACACACAAGCACACACACACACACACACACAAGCACACAAAATGAGATATTATTTAGTCTTAAAAAAGAAGGAAATTCTGAGACAAGCTACAGCATGGATGAACTTTGATGACATGGTGCTAAGTGAAATAAATAAGTCACACACACACACACACACACACACACGTACTGTTTGATTTCACTTTTTTGAAGTATCTGGGGTAGGCAAGTTTATAGAGCTAGAAGGTAGAATTGGAATTGCCAGAGAAGCTAGAGGAAGGGGTAAATGGTAAATTGTTATTGAATGGGTATGGGGTTTTAATTCATCAAAATGAAAAAGCTTAAAGATTGTTAGCACAATAACATGAATATACTTTTGTTACTGAACTGCACATTACAAATGACTAAGATGGCAAAATTTATGTGTTTTTTTTTACTACAGTGAAATATAAAAATTTTAAAAAAACATGGGAGACTCAGTTAATTTGAATTTCGGATAATCAGTGAATAATTTTAGTGTATAAATATCTCATGCAATATTTGCAGATGACAGGCAATGAATGTCCCCCCTGCAATATTGGAGACATTTATACTAAAAAATTATTGCTATTGTCTGAAATTAAAATTTAAGTGGATCTCCTATATTTTGGGTGGAAATCCTACTTAAAGTCTAATCTCAGAAGTAAAATTTCATCACTTATTGAAACCCATTCATTAGAAGCAAGTCTCTAGGTCCAGCTTCACCCAAAGAGGAAATTACACAAGAACATGAAAACCAGGAGACAGGGGTCACTGGGAACCACCACAAAAGCTGCTACCAAAGATAGAAAGAAACTAGTGAGTGAATATTTTTAATGGTGATATTTCTGCTCCCACCAATACATTAGCAATCTTACTGAGGGTCAGCCCCAGGTGAGATGAACACCTAATATGTAAACCACACCAGAATTCTTTTGCAATAATGAAATGGGTGTTGCTATAAATAACTACACTGGGGCCACAAGTTTAAATAGACTTCTTCCTGGCAAACCAAGATAAATGGTCATCCCATTTGAAGATCATATTTCTGGGTATCTTTCTCAGCCACTATTATATCTGCTAATATGCCAACATATTAACAGATATTTAAGGGATATCTAGATGAAGTGGCAAAATGATTCCAAAACACACAAATGTACTTAAACCACTAGATGTGTGACCCTGAAATGTGTTTCCTTGTAGTCTAAATAAGGTAAATTAAAAAACTCTCCTACCTTGTCCAATTTTATTTTTCACTTAAAAGCAAATCTGAAACAACAAAAGGATTTCACTCTAGGAATAAATCCAAAAGAAGGATGACTTGAATTACATAACCAGTGGCTACAGAATTTTATCTCATCAACTCTAGTTTGGGAGGTGTTATAGGGAAGAGCTAGCTGGGTCCCTGACTTTTGGCCTCTAATCCTACTCTCAGTTTTGGTAAACACATAACTATAGGAGATAACAGGACCCCCGTAGATCTCAGCACATTCCTTTATAAATAATACTTGATTATGGCAAAATGAGTAAAGAACTTAACACATTTATTTAACACATCAGCAAATATTTGAGCATTTACTGTGTTGCAATATATAATTCCTAGAAAGTTAGAGTACAAAAATACTCTTGATAGAAATATATATCACCACACAATCTGGGAATACCAAAGAATCTTCAAGAAACTAAATTAGAATTCCTAAACTTACAGTAATTTATCATTTTAAGTCAATCATAGCAGCAATTGAAAACCATAACCAATTTAAGACAATACTGATACTCCATGGATGAAAAAATTTGCTCCTTCCAAATTACAAGAATTTCAATTACTTACATAAGTTCTTTATATGGAAGAACTTTTAAATTTTGTACCCAGACGGGGAGGTAGAATAATGAGTTCAAGTTTTCAGTAAGCTAAAAACGTTGCCATTTATAGTTTATGAAAAACAAATTTTTGTAACCCTTCATAACTCATAGTAACTAATTAGTCCTCCATTATACATAAAAATGAAATTGTGTGTAATTTTGCCTCTGGTGCCTATAAAAATGGAAGAAAATATGGTTTTTAGGGATCAGTTTGCAGCCAATTAGGAGAATCATTCCACCCTACCATAAAGACATGAATATAAATAATTCTCAGGCTTAAGTGAGAATGACAAATGGGCAGCTTGTGACATTAGAATTGTTGTACTAATTTTTTCTTGGTGTTGTAACAAATTACCAAAAACTTAGTGGCTTGAAAAAACACAAATGTATAATCTTAGAATCTTGGAGATCATAACTCTGACATGGTGTGCACCAGATTAAAATCAAGGTTACATTCCTCCTTGAGGCTTAGGGGGATTTTGGTTTTCTACCCTTTTCAGCTGCTAGAGGCCACATGCACTCCTTGGCTTGTGGCCTCTTCCTCTATCTGAAAGTCAGTAATGCTAGTAGGATCCTTCCTACAATGTAGCCCTCCACCTCTTCTGCCTCCCTCTTCCACATTTAAGGACCTAATTACATTGGGCCCAACAGGACAATCTGGGGTAATCTCCTTATTTTTGCAGCCTTCTGATTGACAACCCTAATACTATCGTGACTATAAATCCCCTTTGTCATGAAGCATAGCATGTTCACAAATTCTGTGGATTAAGAACTGGACATCTCTGATGGGACATTATTCTGCCTGTCACAACTGGGTTTTCTAAATTAAAACATAAACCCAGTTGTGATAGGCAGAATAATGAGATTCAATGAAATTGCATGTGAGGAATTGATTCCACTGGGGAAACATGTTAAGGATATGCTCATTCTTAGAACTTCACAAAAAGTTTTACAATAAAGCAGCCTGACCAACTAATTTGAAGGTGTAACCCATTTTTCTCTTAAAGCAGTTGTTGATAGAATGTTATGTTCTTGGACTTGTAGAGAACTTCTGAATTCTGGCCCCTGCTTACCACAAGATGGCTATATGACCCCCAAGCCAGTCCTGCAACCCTTCTGCTAAATGAAGGGAAAGTGCAGCTTAGCTCTTACCTGATCCAGTACTCTGCATCCTAAAGGGTTCAAAAAGTTTCCTTCTGAACCTGAAATTCTTTGAATTGCTTCAGCAAACACTTGTAAAATATTTCTCTAAAGACAGGAGTCAAACTGGACTCTGGAGATAAAATGATCTTCTTCTCAAGGCTCTAACTTTCCAGTGAGGGACACAGGCATAGAAAGAAAATCTACACTATGCCTGGCAGGTGACCCAATAAAAGCAGATACAGAGGACAGAGCCAGCATGGAAAATGGGTGGTTTGATAGTGGTGGGGGTGTGTAAGGTGCATTCAGAGGATGTCACCAAATTCATTGTCAAATTCATATCAAAGATGGAAGGACCTAATGAAGAAAGTCCTTACTATAATTCAGAAACTGTACTGCAACATGTGCTTTCTGTGGACTCTATTGGATCATTCAAGCTGAATGACTAGATTTAGATCTATAAGAAATTATCCTTCCCCATAAGTAATATCCATTGGAAAATTTCCGCCTTACATATCCTACAAGGGCACTGCTCCCTGTCATCACCCAAGCCCTGTATGAAGCAGGTTGAAGGCCTCACTCTGTTCCAGGGGCAGCCTAGCCTTTCTTTGGCACCGAGGAAATAACAGATGTGATTTATTCAGGCTAAAAATTTTACACTAAATTATACACCTTGCTTTGCATTTCTTAAGGGCTTTTACAAGTTTATTTCAACAAAGGTATACTATATTTTTTTCTCTGAGCCCTTTGTCAACAGCAGGACAAAGAGACCATGAGTGTTTCTAAATTATTGTTGCCTGGTACAAGACTAGAAGAGAAAGCCTGGCAAGTTAAATGTCTATGCATTTAGCACTTGAATATGGACATTTTTTTTAAACCAGTTTCATTTGGAGTTATGGGATCTTAATGGAAGGCCACCCAGGCTTAGTTGTCATTGCCATTGTTTCTAAGGACAATGGGAAGAAATCAAAAGGGCAATAAGAAAATGTTTTCTTGCATAGAAAGCTTGGCAGAATAAAGAAACCCATGAGCATAACAATGGTAATACTTACCCACAGTTAGACCCCAAAAGAAGACCTCATGTGTCTCCATGGAGATGGGGATGAAAACAAAACACCAGGGAGCTCAGGAATAATTGCTGCTTTGTGCCAAGTATTGTGCTAAATGCTTCTCTTATTTATTTATTTTTCCATCAATTCTTTGCAGTAAGTCGGAGTCCTGTAAATTGATCCCTAGCAAGGACATTAAACAAGTCTATAATAAATGCAAATAGATTCAAACCACTTACGTTAACACTTTTAATGTAACCCTGTAGACCCCTGCTTTACCCTCTCTCCAGGCTCTCTAGGACACTGAAAGTATTTCATCTGAGCTCACAGCCGTCCTCCTTAAACTCTGGGCATTCCATGGGGAGGGGCTTATGAAAACCCGATGATGTTGCACCTCACATCAGCCCCCTTTACTCCTCCCGGAAGAAAACTGATCTCCCCGCCAACCCCCTCACTTCTGGATCTTCCAAAGTTATCAGTTCTTAAAATGCTAAACTCCTCCACCATGCTGAGGTCCACACGGAAGTATGGAGATGGAGTTTCATCTACTCTGTGTTTCACTTTAACTCTGGAGTACCACAAGTGACCTTGAAGGCCACTCTAAAAACCTCTCCTACAGCTTCTAGTTACCAACATTTCCAGATTCAACAAGCCCTAAGGTGGAGCTTAAATCTCATCATCTGATGCAGATTCTGGGTGAGTTCCCTTTTTCCTCCCCCACTCAAACATCTGCAAAAATCTTTGCTCTCCTTTTCATTGGGCCAAATTTCATCATGCAAAACAGGATAGGCCAAGGACTTCACCAGATACACGAAGCTAGAACTTGGATTCCAACTTTTGCTCAAGGAAGACTCCACCTACAAAAAAATGAAGTAACTGAACTTCAGAAAGGTTAATAGGTTGTTCTAGTTGTTAAAAGTTGGAGCTGGAACGGAACCCCAAGTCTGCCTAATTCCAAGTTATACCATCTCCAGACCTCACTAAATCCAGCATATGTGGCATCCCTGCAAGAAGAGCCTTCAGTTTTATCAAAGTGCCAGACTTCTTATTTTAGCTCTGATGGTCAGGGTGCATCTGTTTCATTTCAGGGTTTAATTTAGGCTCTCCATTTAAGATTTGAAGGTTCGAAGTCCAAATACTCCAGGATCAGTTCTTACTGATGCCTTGCTTACATGCCACCAATTAAGTGGAGCCATCTGGAGAGTCAGTATGCTGCACACCCACCACCTTAGGGGGCTTTCCACCTTCTGCGCTAGTTGTTACGTGGATACTCTAAAATGTTAGAATTCACATCATCATAGACCAGAGGCCCAAACCCTGGTTGCCTATAAATTTTGACATCTTCTGGAGCTTGTCTGCAGAGCGTAGCAGGGTATCTATTACTCATAAGGGGAAGACATGACGTTATCTCCCAGTTAGCAGCACAGGCTGCAACCATCGGCTAATTTGGGCCATATCTTCTGAGAATGTTGCTAGCACACCCATAGTGATACATCAGAAGTTGAGAGTTCAATTTAGGAAAGGAAGTTGTTCTGGGGGTGGATTATTTATCATAAATGTAAGCCTTGTTGGAAACATGTAGACTTTCAAAGTATTCTTAAGGCATCCCGTTGCCTATTTCTTGCTGAAAAATTTTCAAAAGAAAAAAAAAGGATATTTTTCAAGCTTTTATGGACTAGTTTGCCTTTGTCCTCCCAACCCCCACAAACTACATTTGTTAAAAATGGAATCCTTAATCCATTAATGCTGAGAAATGTTTATCTCCAATCCAAATCAGGGCTGATGTAAGAACCTACTAGGTAAGAGACTAACTCTAAGACACAAAGGAGTCAGACCTTAGGAACTCAGACCATGCCTTGGTCAACATGTCAGAAAGCTCTTCAATATTAAAAATGTCATCAAATAAGCAAAGAAGAAAATTTTAAAAGTGTGAACATAATCACTTTGCAGCTACTAATGAAATAATTGATGAAGGTAGGGATTATCAATTCTAAAAGCCTTAGATGAAAGGTTGATAGAAAACTGGGTATTTCCATGATGACCAAGTATAGCCCCCAGCTAAGTGCTGGTTACAGAGGGAAAGGTAACATTTCAGGGCTAGGGGGTCAAGCTGCCACTATCTTACCTACCTCCCGAAGTGATTAAATATGAAGGACACAGCATCAACCATGAAGTATCTTGCCAAATGTTTGCCCTGGGTCAAAGCATTTATGTCTAATTTTCAGTTCATGTAGGAATTAGAGAAGAACAAGAAACCTAACACCATGGGGAAGCACTCAGGCAGTTCTGAAAAAGGAAGCTCCTATAAGACAAGTAACCCCAGCTTCTCTAAATTCCTTCAACAAGTCAATGTCATGAAAAAAATAAGAGACATAAAAGTCAAAACATGATGTTGATTGGATTCTGGTTTAAACAAGTGAGCTGTAACATTTTGGTGGGGGATATGAGGAATTTGTGCATGAATTTGTTATTTGATGTTTGGAAGAAGAGATTATTAATTTTGTAAGGTATGAAATTTATATGACTTTTATGTGGAAAAATGGCCTTTACTTTTTAGAGATATATTCTAAAGCATTTATGGGTGAGATGTTGTATCTATGATTTGCTTTAAGTTTCACCACACATACACACACACAAAAAGTACATACAATCAATATGGCAGACAACAAATGTTATATCTGCATGATGGGCATGTGAGGGTTCACCACACCAGGTAATATTTCCTGTATTGTTTAACATTTGTGATTATTATTCTTTAAAGCATAAGTAGTCAGCAGGCTTTGGGCTGTGGAGGGCAGGGAGTGTGGAGTTTCCAAGAAGATCCTCTCCCTCTGACCCCCAACTGCCTTGAAAATTCAACAATGCCCTCAGGGTATCCTGGAATAGCACTGTGGGGAGGACTTCCAATGCCAAGTCTATCTTTCCCTTATTTTACAGAGGAGACATGGCACTCTAGAGAAACAATGTGACTTTCCCCATGNAAATCCCCAAAGCCCCCCCCCCCCCGGCTTCTTCTTCCTAATGAGAGGGTGAAAAGAGAGAGGCATTGGGGGTCAATCAGGGCGTTGGGTCCCCATTCTGCTATTATAAACTGAAGCCACTTATCTGATAGCCAGCTTCTTTATCCATAAAATGAAAATACTAATATCAGAGGGAGTTCCAAGAGATGGCACACAGACCTAGAAGTATGTTTTAAACTTCCATTTCTGCCCCTTTGCCTTTCCCCAGATGATAATGATCACCTCACAATGGAAAAACTCAGACCACTGCATTATCTAGCAGAGGACTTTTTAATAATTTCTGCTCTCCTGCCCTAAGAATTTGTGCAGATTTTCTCACATTTTCTTTGCCTAGAGAAACATTTGGTTATCAAAATATGTACCTCATATTATTAGCTCAGGAAACCAAAAAGAAGAAAAAAAAAGATCTTCATTCTGTTGCTGCAATAAAGGTTTCCTTCTCTGGCGATAATCAGCTCTGCATAATTAAAATCGCTCAGACTGCTGAACTAATTTTCAGACTGGAGGTTTCGTCCTGTAGCAACACTTACAAGCAAAGTTTCTACTGTGAATGAATTTAATCGTGAGTCTAATTACAATTTTAATGAATATCTCCAAGCCCTGCATGTAAACTTGCACTCCAAGGCTCTGCTCTCTGCTAGGGTGTTTTAAGATCTTTTCATTTTTAATATAAAGGAATGTGTTTGGCAAAACGATTGTGTAGAGAAGAAATATTCTTTCCAGTTCAGTTTGGTTTGGTTTTGATGATCAAATGAGAAAATGTTAAAATTTTCCTATTTTAAAGAGCCTTTTCAGTTCGGATATTTCACCTTTAGTTTTTCAGTATCCTCTTCCCAACGGATGCTGAACACCTTGCCAGGCTTGCGATTCTATCTGCAATTTAGCAAATTAATCTGGTTTCATGAATATCCCAAAATCTATCCTGGAAATTCAACGACATCATATAAAAGAGGAAATGTGAAAGATCTCTTCATTAAAAAAAAATTATTTAAGAAAAAACAAATGCAAAATTAAAAACAGCCAAATTAAGCCACTCAAGTAATCAAAGATATCTAAGAAAAAAGACAAACAAACAAAACCTTATTTGATTAAGGCTAGCATTTTTTATAATAAGGGAAAACTGGAAACTACCTAATATCCAATGATAGACAATGGGAGATATGAAATTGTCATGTGTTTGAGCACTAGGGACAAGTTTTTCTCTCTTTTAACTTCTATATTATTATACAAATAATATATGTTCATTCAAGATTAAATCAGCAAATATAAATATTTTTTAAAAATGGATCTACTTGTGAGCTCATAACCTAAGATTGAACATTGTTAAAATGGATGCATCCTCTTCCATATTTGCATGGTTTTGTGTATATATATATACATACACACACACACATGTAATGCACACATACACACATACATGCAAAATACACACACATAATACACACTATATATATTTACATGCATAAAAACATATATTCTATACAAAAATGGTTTCATATTGCACCTCCTGCTCTGTAACCTGCTTTTGTCACTTAGTAGCATATTGTGAACAATTTTCCTTGTCAAAAATTACATTTATGCAACATCACAATAGACTGCAAGGGCAGAAAGACCAGCCCCCTAGGCTTATCAACGGAGTTCTCTAGGTCAGCTGGCTCTTCCCTGTTTCTCACTCCTCTTGGCCAGATGGTGAGAAGTCCTATCCATTCTGCTTATAGCTGTTCTTCCCAGAAGCCCCTTCCATTTCCTCCTCCCCAAGGCTGCACATAATGCCTCTCCTCTGTGTTGCATAGAATTAAGGACTGACAACTGGTAGAATCTTGTCTGGTTGGTTGCAGGCCCTTGAACTTCTGAGACAACTAGCCCATGACCCTGGAGGGAGAAAGGAAACAGGGACTATGAGGAAGGAAGAAGGAAACAGACATTCAGAAGCTAGTGCCAGCTGTTTGCACATACATTTTACACCCATTTTCATTTCATTCTCAGAGTGATTCCCGGAGGCTGGTGTGAGCAGCTCTGTTTATATGGACGTGAAAAGCAAGAGTAAAGGCCACAGGGTCAGGGATGATCCCAAGTCACCTTTAAAACCACTGCAATGGAAAGGCTGAGGCAACCTGCCTGAGAGCATGAGCCTGGCCACACTGACTTCCAGCGCTGGACACCTCACCCCAGAACCACAGCCTCTGGATCCTTGTCATGGTCACAGCATGGATTCCTGAGCACTTCACCCTTTTGACATTACTAGCCCCAAATTGACCAGGAGTACATCAACAGACTCTTGCTCACATGCCTGTAACAAAGCTATTAGAGAATGGGAAAGAATCTGGGGGAGGGGGCAGGGAGGAGGGTATTCCAGAAAGCCAGGACTTTTAAGTCCCATCGATATTCTCTGCACTTTGGACATACCAAAATCCTGCTCATTAATATCTTTGTATAGCTCCATTATGTGCTGTTGAGAGAAATGATCTTTTCCAAATCCTCCCACTCCTTCCTCTTAATGTTTATTTCAACCTCAATGTCCCGCACCACTTCCCAGCATAGCCATTTGTGAGGGATTATTCTAGAACATAATTAAAGAATGCAGACCCCCCTAAACCATAGGAAGGGCATGGGGCATTCCACCCTGGGGCAATCTGTTCTTCTAGGACCTAAAAATGCACAAGATGAAGAGGAGCTGAGGATTGAAGCCCAGGTCTACCCAACTTCACCACATAGCTCTGGAAAGAGGGCATTTCCATCTTGGACATTAAAAAATGGGAATGGGAACACACAATAGAGAAGAAAACACACACTTTCAAAAAGGAAATTATATCTCATTGAATCCGTTTGCTGTTCTCCAAAAACCATAAATTCTAAGAAGATGCTAGCAAGTTGTTTCTGGATGAAATTTTGAGTCCTTTAAGGATGAAAATTGTAAAATGGGAAGAGGAATACAGTTAACCTTTTTAAATCTAGGAAGGTAGAGGAGAGCAAAGAATGCTGGGGAGGAAAAAAAAAACTTCATGATTAGACCCCTTCCAGCAGGGCAGAAAACCTAGGTGGGATTAAAAAAACATATTAAGACAAAAGCACTAAACATGAGTAGATTTGTAAATTTCCCGTTAATTAGCGGGTCTATATACACTGACATTTAATGTACACAGACAATAGAAAGTCTCCTCTTTGTTTCAGCTCTGGCTACAATGCTACAATGATACAAAGAGCCAAGAGGCTCCACAGAGAAATGGAACAGAGACCAATGCGGGGCGCTGGGGGGGGGGG
>NW_026000108.1:12162760-12319545 GCF_001458135.2 Marmota marmota marmota
GCGCTGGGGGGGGGGGTGGTCAGGTGGCATCAATCTTTGCTCATCTGAAGAAACTGCATAATGAACTCACTTAGATCATGGCTATTGTTTTTTTTAAGTCTTATAGCAGGAGAGTTCCTACACATACCTTTTATTTGAAGGATCTTTTTTCTTTTCTTTTTCCCCTAGTCTTTTAATACAGGTTGAATCATGTTACGAGGAAAATTCCACCCAAATGTAAGACAGCACTTGCCAATAACCAGCATCAATCTAAGATCCAGATCCAGAAAATTTATACAACTTAAAATGCAGTCAGGGTAATGCTTCAAAAGTGATAATGAGATTCCTCAAAGTTGGACCCGTTTCCCAGCTCTTAGGGACAGCTGCTTCACCAGGTGGTGTGATGTGAGATCCCACGGGAGCCCATAATGCTGTGCACATGAAAACAGTGGTCAGAAAGAACCAGGCTTGGTGTCAAGAGAACTGGGGTGAGTCCCTTTTCTGCATTATGAACTGAGTGACCTTGAGTTATGTTGTTATTATTATTATTAAGTGAATGTTATTATTTTTAACTGTTACTATCCTGAGAAAATTCTTAAAAGATTCTGGGAACATTGACAATGATTTTTAGCCCATGCTAGGCAATCTGAAATTTACACTAGAAAAATATTTTGAAATTGTAAAAGATCATGCCAATTACCTTTGTGGTGTACATCTCAGTGGAGGACCCATTGTTTATTGAATGTTTACCATGTGCTTGATCATGTGCTCAGGGTTTTACATGCATGACCTGCATTTTAATCTAGTGGGGAGCCTCTCTTCTGAAGGGAGAACTCAGATTCAGGGTGATGAATTGCATATCCAAAGTCTCACTCCTTGCAAATGTCCATTTGGAGTGAAAGAACAAGGGCCCAACCCTGGAGGGGTGAATCCAGAAACTAACCCACTTCATTAACAGTAAGTTCTAGCATGAAAGGCTGAAAGATACATAAAGCAGCAGAAGACCTTAAGGACAGTAGGAGCCCTCTTAGGCACATCATCAAGACCACCACTGGCATGTAAATGGGAAGTACTTACAGCAGAGAATCACAAAAATAATGTATATAAACTTAAAGTATTTGACTTTAATTTAAAATATAAATATTCATTCATTTCATAGATCCAATATTTGAAGGTTGTTCCGAAGCAAACTTTTGAAGCATATACATTTTCATGTGTCATCGCATAGATGGCTACTGATTCAATTAAACACAACACTTCCTGGGTCAGCCTTGGCTTCTGAAATGAGATTCGGGCTCTAGACTCAATAGCATGCATTCCCTTGCCTCCACCACCTACTTCATTGTTTGATTTATCTGTTTCTGTCATGGCCAGAATGATTTCTTCCCTGACCCTCAGTCTAGATTGCAATAAACAGGAATCATTAGTTCATTCTTATCTATCATCTTTCTGTAAATCACTAGAAACTTCCATTTGTCTGGAATCAGTTACTAAACCATGTACTTAATTATTGTCTTGTAGCTCAGATTTTTTCCAATGTTGTCAACCTCAGGCAACATTTTCTTTTTTCTAAGACTTGGTAAACGTCGAACTGGGAATTTCACTCCCCACTAAATGCTACAGGAAAAAGAAGAAGAAGAAGAAGAAGAAGAAGAAGAAGAAAAAAAACTGTCATGCTAATGATTACATGGAACACTTCTATGTCCTGGTCTCCTATTTTTCCTAAGATAAATCTCCAGAATTATTTTTAAAAACATTTTATAGCCTCTTGATCCATAACTTGGAACAAAGAAGTTGCATTCTGTTACAAAAACCTGGCATGTATTTAAATCACTTTCTTACATTATTCATAACTGAAACCTGAAGAAGCATTATTTTAGACCAAAAGCTCTCAGTTTTCGCCAGCAATCAAGGCAAGAGAAATTTTACCCCAGAGATAGAAATTTTATATCACATGTACACACATGCCACATGCATGCATGCAGAGATACCTTTATGACACACAATGCATGTGATTTTTCTATTCTGTTTTATTCCATTTCACATGATTTCTAAAAATTCTTTTTTCCAACTGAGGAAATTTGTTCCCAGGCCCATAAAGAGTCAAACCCTGCAATTTGAAAAACATTGATAAAGGAAGCACAGGCTTGGCAGATGTCTATTTTCTCCGAGTGTGTCTTCACAGAATGTGTAGATTCATGGGGAAAAAAATCAATTTATAGAATAACTCAGAGTCTGTCCATGCTGATTTTTGTAAAGAGTACTTATCTTGAAAAACAAACAATTTATATCTCTTAAATCTTAAAAAAAATCTTTTTAATAAAAACTCAAAATTTGGAATTCCAACTGCATTGCTATAGGCAGCTGCTGTGAATCTTTGCTTGGATTTTGGGTATGCTGATAGTTCTTGCTTTACCTTTTGCACCATGCTATTCTGGAAAATGTCTTCCAATTTAGACCTATCTCTGATATATTAGAGAGCTTTTCCCTAATCAAATTTTCTCTATTGATAAATGACTTTTAACTCCTCTGTACATTTTTAAGCAGCAGATTGATCAGTAATTTCTGTTCTCCAAGGCCCAATACCTGGGTACCATGGCTTTTTCCTTCATTCAAGCCATCCATCAACTGCTGCAAAGCTTTTAGAGCTGCCAATCACTTGGTGCACATTCAAGGTCTTTTCTGTAGCTATTGGTGCGCCGATTGACATTCTGTGTATTCTTTCTTGCATAAACCACTTTAATAATATATCAACTCTGATCATTACTTTGGGTTTCTTTAAAGTAGAACAAGAATTTAAAGACACTTGAAAAGACATGATTACAGAACACTTCAAGATCACTTATGTTTCTCCCCCAAACTCTTAAAATCATCTTTGCACACCAAACTGGACTGTAGTGCATTTTTTTAAAGTAACATTGCTTCCTATCTAAATTATTCAACTAAATTTTCATAGAACAACCCCCTTTATCTTCACATCCATGATTTGTCAGTTGACATAACATTGAATTCGTTATATCTTTATAATAACAAGTGGAAATTATGTACACAAAATTGGGGGTGGGGTTGTAATTGAGTCCAGAAAAGCACACACCTCACGTAGAAACCATGGAGCTAGTGCAAGGCTGGCTACAAGTGCTGAATGTGGTTTACACAAGAAATGGAGCCCGGTGGACAGCCTGGGAGTTGGTGAAGGGGAGATGGTTGAGAGACTCTGCTGTCCCAGGCTGTTGGAGGAGGAGTAGCCCAGGATGCAAGGAAAAGGGGTAAAGGAGGTACTGAGAGATTCCAAGCAGCAGGAGGTAATGCGACTTCTCCAACTTCACAGTGAACAGCAAGGAGGTGCAGTTGGCAGCTCATGAGCAGGTTTACTCCCTGGAAAGTTTGCCAGGAGAAATTGCATCTCAGTGCAACCCAAAAAGGGGCAAAGGAGTTGGAATTTATGGACCTCACTGCCCCCTCCATCTCCTGATTCCTATTGGTGAAGCTTAAAAGAGAAGGTAATATAGTTTGGATGTTTATTGTTCCCCAAAGTGTTAAAAGGAGGTGGTGGGGTCTTCAGGAGGTTGGCCCCAGTAAGGGGCTTTATGTCACTGAGACATGCCCTTGAAAGGAACTGTGGGACCCAGACTCTTCTGCATTCTGTTTGCTTTCTGTCTGTAAGCTGAGCAGTTTACTCTATCACATGCTCCCCACCATTGCCACCTGGCACACAAGCCAGAGGCCCTAGCAAAAGGGTCCAAATGGTTTTGCACAGAAACCTCCGAAATGAGGGGCCAAAATAACCTTTTCTCTTTAAACTTGTTTACCTCAGGCATTTTATTATAGTAAAGGAAAGCTAATGAACACAGAAAGCTTTGGGTTTTAAAGGCCAGAGATGGGGAGTAGGGACATCTGTATTCCCATGTTCTTTGCAGCATTACTCACAATAGCCAAGATGTGTAAGCAAACCAAATGCCCATCACTGATAGATGGTTAAATAAAATGGAACCTATGCACAATAGAATATGATCTAGCCTTGAAAGAGAAGGAAATCCTACAGTGCAACAATATGGATGAAGCCTGACGGACATTTTACTAAGCCAAACATAGAAGGCCAAATATTGCAGAATTCCAACCATACAGGTATGTAAAATAGTCAAACTCATAGAAGCAGATTATAGAATGATGATTCTGAGGGCCAGGAGGAAGAGGAAATGGGAAATTATTGCTCAATGAGTATAAAGCTTCAGTTATGCTAGATGAATGGTTGTTAAATGTTGCCGTACAACATATTACCTGTATCCGTCCATTGGCTACTCCTAATAACAGTACCACAAATAGCAGCACCTCTGCCTGTTTCTGAGCAGAAAGTCATCTCTTTAAACTGAAGCATTGGAGAAACAATATTCACTTACAAGTGATCTTTTTAATATTGAAATTATTTTGATCCCAATAAAACCTGTGAACTAAAACTCAATTCAATTATATGCTGGATGTAGGAGAACATCATAAATAAAACTGGATAAGTTAAAAAGAAAAAAAATATTTTTGCTCATGGTTCTGGCCCAGGGCTGAGGGATTGCATCTGGTGATGGCCTTCTTGCTGGAGGACACAGCACAGGGCATCAAATAGCGATTGACAGGGAGCACATGGTCTCTGTCCCCCTTCTCATAAACCTCCAGTACTCAAATACAGGGGTGCACCTCTCATGACTTTACCTAGTCCTGATCACTTGCCAAACCCTGACTCACTTCAAATACTACAGTGGGAGGAAGTTTTCAGAGGGGGAACACTACATTCAGATTATACCAGTACCTACAGCTAACATCATGATAGTTTGCATTTTACTGTCTACTAAGGGGACAGAGCTGGTGTTAAGTGTTCTTATCACAAGGAAACAAATAAAACAAAGCACATACAAAAGAACACAAGAAAATTTCCGGAGGAGATGGATATGCTCAGTACCTTTGTGTGAAGATGGTTTATGCCTGCGTCCAGACACATCAAAACATGGACATTACACAGATGCAGTATTTATGTATCAATTACACTTTGATGAGGCTTTGGAAAAGATCCAATGGGAGGAAACAGGGTGGCTTTTTCAGCAGAGTGCAAACAGTCACTGTGGCTGGCATGCAAGGGCACAGGAGGGTGTGACAGGGAGAAAGCTCAGAGTTGTGATCATGGCAACGCCACCACACAGCGACATGCAGAGAACTCACAGTCAACTGAATCCCCCCACATCATCTTTTACACACTCCCCGGGCTGATCAGCACCCAGTAGGCTTCATGCCCAATGGAGATTCTCTCCTGGTGAAAGAGGAGCTTAGGGAAAAGATGGAATCCACACAAAGCTTAGAGAAAATAAAAGTGCTCATTTCTCCCAAATAATGCAGCCTACATAATTCACAGAATTCGTGTTGACAGAATTCACAGAGTTTAGGGAAAGCAAGAACCGATACACACGTGATTTCTTCCAGACATTTCAAAGCTTGCGATTTCTCTGCCATTGGTAACCTACCATGGAGAATTCATTTCATGCCTGTCTACTCTGGTAAAACCTTGGAATGAATTGAATTGTTACAAAAAGGTGAAAATTAGGAATGCCAAGAGTCATTTGATGCAGCTAATTAAGAGTCGTCATCTCCGCCGTTTCGCACACATTTCTGACTTTCTTTACCTGTAAACTTAGTTTCTGAAGTTGTATCTGATAAAAGCATTGTGAGAAACACCTTTGCCTGTTGCCAAGGAGAAGGTCTTATCTCTTTACACTGAAGCACTGTAGAAAAATTATTCACTTACAAGTGATCTTTTTAATGTTGGAATTATTTTGATCCCAATAACAATCTCTGAGCTAAAATTCAGTTCAATTATATGCCGAGTGTAGGGGATTGGAAAAGAAAAGACATGGCCCTGTCCCCTCCCCCACCCCACCCCCAGTGACTTGCACTACATTCTGGTTAAAATCCAGCTCCTTCCCTGGACTGGCAATGCCCCAGCTCTCTGGCCTCACTCCCATGGCTGCTCCCATCCCTCCCCTCGCCAGCATGGCCTCCTCCCTTTCCCCTGAACACATCATGCTTGCTTCCACTGCAGAGCCTCTGTATTTCACTGTCCTCACTGCCTGGGATGTTCTTGTTCCCCCAACTCTTTACATACCCTAGCTCCTCCTTGACGTCGATATAAAGTCACCTTCCTCACAAATCTTCCCTGAGATCTGTGTATGTCAGGTAGGATGCTTTCAGGCACAAGCAACAAAGACACAGCCAGGAATGACTAGAACACAGCCTTGGTAACTCATACAACACACGTCACGGAGTCATGGATCATTCAGCCGCATTAGGACTTCGTCCAAGGTCCAGGCCTTTGCCAGATCTCCACTCTGCCCTCTTGAGTAGAACAGCAACACTCCTGCTTGGTCACAGGATGACGACTCTTCCAGACCTCCTGTGCATGCCATGCTCATCCATGAAGAAGGGAGGTGTTTCCTTTCCTGCATCTCTTCCAAGAGCAAGAAAAGCATTTACTAGAGGTTCCCCAATTGGCAACATCTCTGATCTCACTGGCCAGGGCCTGATGTACCTAAATTAATCACTGACAAGAAGGGAGGGGACCAGAGTGATAGATGTTGGGAAACACTCTTGGGAAGGGTCACATTCCCCAAGACATCCAAGGGGTGAGCATCCAAAGAAAACCTCTGCTGTGCCAGATAACACAAGGAGGGAGGCCAAGGTCAGGCAAGGAATGGGTATTAAAGAGAAAAACCAAATCGACCACGCCAGCAGCCCATCAGAGATTGTCCCAGTCACTCTTCTGCCATAATGAGTAGTTTAATCACTGCCCAGGACTCAGTTGAGCTTCCTATTTCTCTTCTTCATCTCATTCATTTACTGTCTGATGCTCCCATGCAAAGGTAAATTCCAGATGGCAACAGCCTATCTGATCCATCATCAGGATGCCTTCCAACACTTCATGGGGCCAGGCACATAATCACACAGCAAATATTTTTTTTAGTGAATGACTGCTGGAATGTGCCCACACGTATGCCCATTGTGAAGCCACACCCTTTGTGGTATCCTGATGTTGAACGTGAAAATCAGGAAAAATCCATCAAGACTAAACTATTACATCCCTGACCATCACCTTGGAAGATGGGCACTGAGCTCATGAATGTGTGGCTCATGATTTCAGTAAAACTTCACAGAGAATTCATAAAAGAGGGCAGCAATCTTCTCCCCAAATTATCCTTTTCTCCAGTGTTTCCTATTTTACAATAACAGTGTTCCCCACCTGGAACCCCAGGACAGAACCTCAAGTGCCTTCTCCACCCCTTCATCTCTCTGATTTACCCCCACATCCAGCAGTCAAGTCCCACAGAGCTCAAAAATCCATCCCTTCCTCTCAATTTTTACTGTTACCACTTTAGTTAGGTTGTGTTAAATAAGCTCTAATATCCTTGTCAACTACAATTTTCTATGAGACTTTGACTCATATTTCCTTATTTTCCAGGACCCTGCATTAAAACACTGCTATCAGAAAAGGATCAAGCTCATTATTATTCAGTATTACCATTGCATCAAGAACATTTCTGCTTTTTTTCCTTCCTCGGGAAGGTTACATTTGAGAGGAAAGGGAGGGAGAAAAGGCAGTTTAAGCTATTACTTTAAATGGCCATTTCTTAACAGTGGAAGAAAGGCTAACACATAACTCAAGGTTTTTAGCTTGGTACTCAGCCAATTGTACAGAGTCCAATCTTGTAAAATTCCATCGATTTATGAAATAAATGAAACAAAGATAGTCCAACATCTTTTATGATTCTGGGATGTTAGCCATGGAGAACTTTTTGCTTTCAAACACATATCATAATTGTTGAGATGACTTTAAATAAAATTTATAGACAACATGTGAAGCCTCCCTTTGTCCCCCAATCAAAGACGTTCTTCTCTCCTCTGAATTCCCGCAGCCCTTCAGATGGCAGATTTGTTCTCATCCTCTCTAACATGTGTTAAGTCACTCCTGACCCTACTGGATCTTCCCTGCTCACCTGTGAGCTCCCTGAAGGAAGAGCCTAAGTGTATCTCAGAGTCTTAACTCACGGGGGTCACCTATACGAAGCCATCATTCACTCCCAATCCCGCCTTTCAACATGCTCTGTTGGATTCCTCTCTTCCATCCCTCGATGACTCTTTGCAGAACACATAGTTTCACCATGACTTTCAGATATTAAAAGCCCTTCCTATTTTAAACTTCAATTTCATCTCAGATAAAGTCAGCCTCCTCTGTCTCATGGGCTGGACACAGGATTGGAGAAGACAACAGTGGGAGGGTGTTTAGTCTGATTTTTCTCTTCCTTCTTCTTCTCCCTCCAGATAGGCTCCTAGCTCTTCAATAGCTGAGAACAGGAGGGAAGGGGGGCCAGGAAATGACAAAGGTCTCCCAACTCAAACAGATGTGTCAAGTCCTCTCTATATAAGCTGCTTTGGACCACTGATGTCTCCATTTATAAAGTGGGCATTGAAATGCAGACCCTCCTAAGAGTCTCTCTTCAGAGCCCAGAGTCCATGGAGTCTTTCCCTTCCATGGGAAACCCCCACTGCGCCCTCTTCCTCCTGCCCCACTCCTACTGAGATTGCAGCTTCTCTGACTCATACACAGGCCCAGGTGACCCTGTGACAGCTTCTTAACCTCCAGGATAATCACAGATTTTAGCCAATGATGAGAGTGCTGATTGTCCAACTGCCAGCCTTTCCAAAGCTTTGCCAGCTCACTGCCATCCCAGTTTTCTTCCCAAGAGGCAGATGCACCTCCTAAGTCCAGGTATAATTGAAGATTCAGACAAGCCTCACCATTCCTGAGGCTGGCCTCAATCTTACAAGGGATTTTCCGGTTGTCCCTTTTGCTTGACTCTAAGAGAAGAAGAATGCAGTAATGACTTCTCTCCTGAACACTCCCCTCAGCACAGCCACCCCAAGGGCTCTCTCCCTGCCTTTTTTCTGACCCTCTCCTTTACACACCAGGGGAAGGAGCAAGGATTGGGGTGAGGATTTCTCTTGCCCCTTCTGGGAAACATTAGTAGCCTTTTTAAATGACGAGAAATCACTGCTTCTTTGCCCTCTATTCAGGACTCCAGTTGCCTATTCTGCAGCCAGAGATAAATTACCATAAACACAGAGCTTGACCTACACTCCTCCTCTCACAGGTCCCACAGTTTGGGAGCCCAGGCCTGGTCCTCTACTGCAGGTCTTTTGGGGCTACAGGCGTGAGGTGTCACTGGGCTACATTCCTATCTGGAGACTTGACTGGTATCTTGATACTTTTCTGTTGCTGTGATCAAAAGCCTTTAGAAGAACCAGATAAAGGAAGAAAAGTTTATTTTGGCTCATGGTTTCGGAGCTTCAGTCCACGGTCAACCGACTCCATAGCTCTGGGACGGAGGTAAGGTAGAACCTCATGGTGGAAGGGTATGGTAGAGGAAAGATCCTCAAGATATGGCAACAAGGAAGCAAGAGAGAACTCCACTCACTAGAGGCAAAATATAAGCACCAAAGGCACAGCCCAGTGACCTTCCAACCACACCCCACCCACCTATAGTTACCACCCAGTTAATCCACTTCAGTGGACTAATTCACTGATTAGGTTACACCTCTCACAATCTAATTATTTCACCTCTGAAAATTCTGTGCATCATCTTACACATGGGCCTTTGGTGGACACCTCATGTCTACACCACAACAACAGGGAAGAATCTGCTTCCGAGACCACTCAGGCTGTTAGCAGGATTCACTTCCTTGCAGGTGCCTAAGGCCCATGCTTCATACTTGCTGTCAGCTCTTAAATCCTAGAGTGACCCCCAGATCCCTGCCACATGGCTCTTGCCACTGGCCTTCCTTCAAATTTGCAGATTACTTTTGGAAAGCCAGTGGAGTATCTGTCACTCCTCTCTGTTAAGGTAGAGTCTTGTAGAATGCAATACAATGATGGGATTGACTAACACATCTACTTCGCCATATTCTTTTAGCAACAAGCAAATCACAGGTTACCTGTACACTCAAGGGGAAGGGATAGGCAAGGATAGAACTCATTGGGGCCACCTTAGGATTGTCCATGCATGTGGTTCCTTTCCTCTCTGTTTCCTGCCTTCCTTCATTATTTACTTCCTGTCTTCCACATGTGGGTGGCCTGATATGTGCAAGTCACACTGCAGTGAGACGCAAATCATTAAAGCAAGCACCTGTATTGCTAACGCAGAGCGCCATAGTCTGGGTGGCTTATTCAAGACACGCATTTCTCACAGTACTGGAGGCTGAGTCTGAGGTCAGCGTGCTGGCATGCTCAGGTTCTGGGGAGGGGCTCTCTCCCTGGATTTCAGATGTCCATCTTCTCATTGTATCTTCACATGATGTAGAACAGACAAGGAGACAAGCTTCTGCATCCCTTTATCTAAGTGCACTAATTCTAATCATGCAGTCTCTGCCCTGAGGACCTAATTACTTCTGAAAGGTCTCACCTCTTAATACCATCACATGAATTGGGATCGAGGATTATAACACATGAATTGGGGTGGGGGGAAATAACATCGAGTACCTCTGTTCACAAATAGCTCTACACTAGGGGAAGAGAGTACAAGGAGCTAAACTGAAGCTTGTAATAAATGCCATATGGTTATGAGCAAGTCCCAGCCCAGAGCCAGGAGCCCGAATTTCACATGTTAAAGGCTGGGAAAGTTCACAGAGGAGGTTCCATTTACGTAGACATTTGAAAGGGGAGGAAGACGAGGCCCACATCATTAGCCTGGTGTTCTATATGTGTCAGGCATTTAGCAAACATGTGCTGAATGAAGAACTGAAGAACGTGGGCAAAGAACTAGCTTGCCCACAGAGCAAAGGCAGAGAACTATCTGACATCAGAGTGCTAGCAACACGCATGGTCATATATTACACGGGCCTTAACAACTTGAAACACTTCAAAAGTTGGTCTCAAAAACAAACAAATCAGACCAGTCTTTCCATTGCATGCCTAGGAGGCAGCTTCAGGGGCCTCAGAGGACCTGGCAGAAGACTATTCTCTCAGAGCCAAGAATAGTGAGTGCAAGAATGGTGACTCAGGACAGGGGCTGGAGCAAGGAAGAGGACCCAGGTGTCCCGAAGCTACACTTACATGGGAGGTTCTGGACCAATGTCAAAATAAAAGGAACATCATGATGAAAGCAGCATTGAAAGAGTATTCCCAGAGAGAGTCAGAAGGCCATCCATAAAGCACACATGCCCCTCACACACTGCTGGGGTGTCAGCTCTGGCAGCCTCCACCCTTCTAGAACAACCAGAACGACTGGACAACTGCATTGTGCCCAGATGCCTATTGGACTCCCGCCTATGGACATTTTTACTAAGTATATACTTTCTCTTGCATCAGTCACGTAGCCTCTGATCTTTCTCTATAGAGGAATTTTTGCTTTGTAATAAATCAGCGCTGCTTTCTCCTGCAAGCTCCTACTTCCCCTGCCTTTTTTGGAACACTGATTCAGAGATCTCAGAACCTGAGTCTCCCAAATTGCAATTCCTAAGACTCCAAATGAAGTTCTTTTTACCATTACAGCTTCTGAATTTTAATTGATCAACACCAGTGAGAAGCAGCCAACCACTTCCAAAAGGTCTAATTTCAGGAAATTAGACATTATCCTGTGTCACATACTGACATCATAAATCATTTTTCACATACCAGAGGAGGATTTTCCTCTATGAGCTGACAAATGGACATTTTGAACTATTTCAAGGTAGTACCTACCCTCCAAGTCCCTTGTTGGCAGTGTCTACACATTGGATCATTGTTGAGAGCCACAGCCGAAGGGGCCCCAGCAAACTTCCAGCTGCCAGCATCCAGCTGCCGGCTGATGATTGGCTCACAGCGGCCCCAGCAACATCTAGTTGATTGGCTCCTTGGCCCCAGCAACATCTAGCTGATTGGCTCCTCTGCGGTGATGCTCATTGGGCTGTTTCCCTGCCCTTTCAGACCACGGAGCTGCTCATTGGGGGACTTTTTTGGCTCCGCCCACATGACCCAGCCAATCGGCCTCAAGAGCAGGAGGATTGTGGGAGGTGGAGAGAAGCTTGTGGGGGGAGAGAGAGGCTTGTGGAAAGCCGGTGGTGGCAGTTGAGGCTCTGAGGGTTTTTCCTGAGAGGCTGTTTTGTTTGGCGTGTGTGGTTCTAAAAATAAAGTTAGTTTCTTTTGACAAGTGGCTCCTGATTGTGCCCAGCCAGACTGCGGCAGATCATAATATTCAATAAATAAATATGAATAGAGAACTGCAAAGATCTTATAAGAGGGTTCAGAGGAACACAGCTGCATCTCTGAGGCCCTCTATCCCTCCCTCCATTTTAATCAAGATTGCATGTTTTATAGACTGGACCCTGGGAAGTTTATATTTGAAGAAAGCTCCACTGTCCAGTTTGTTTTCAAAACCACTTTTTAAAAATTATATCTTCTTTACTTGTTTGCAAAATGAGGAGATATTAGAAAAATAGAAGTCTTGACACAACTGATAGGAAGGTAAGTATAAACATATAGCAATCATAATTAAGATGGAAATCTTTAAGCACACCCAAAGCAGCAAAGCTTCATTGCAATTCAGTGTTTAATACATTTAGCATGGGTCGACCAGACATGTGATTAATTATGAAGAAAAAGAACTGCAAGATAAACATGTACAAACTATTATTAATAATACATGGTGGAAGACTGCAACTAAAAGTGAAGATGTAATTATAGGGATTTGATAGTATTTTAAGCTCTCTGGAATAATCCCATGAATATCTATACCTTCCCACACTTGAGGTTACACAAGCATGTTTTGGGGAAGGTGTATGCATCTAAGCAGGAGATTGCCTACAAAACCAGAAGCATTTTCATTAAAATGCTCATGAACTGATGGCTGCTCCTCAGGTAACGTATGCTGAATATCTTATTCTCAATACACACAGCATATCCTATACCATGATTTTATTTTGCTGTCTCTATCCATCTTGTATAAGTTTATTTTCAACCTAAATCTGCTTCCTTTTGTTTCTAGTTCTAACCTTTGCTTTCACTAAGGATTCTGGTCATTTTTCTTAAATTATAAAGAATTACATTACAAAGCAAATATTTGAAATAACACCTAATGAGCAACCCTAAAAGAAATCTTGGCATGGCAAAGAAGAAAAATGTCCAGATACACTTGTCCCTTGGTGTCCAGGGAATTGGTTCCAGGTGTCCCTGCAAATTCCAAAATTTGAGGATGCCCAAGTCCTTTATGTAAAATGGCTTAGTGTTTGCATATAACCTATGCAATCTTGTCATCTCTAGATTACTTACAATACCTAATACAATGCAAATGCTGTGTAAATAGTTGTCATATTGTTTAGAAAGTCATGACAAGAAAACAATCTGCACATATTCAATAGAGATGCAATTTTTCACCCGAGTATTTTCGATTCCCACTTGTTGAACCCAAGAATACAGAACCTACAGATACAGAAGACTATTAACTAAAGCCTGAGATTCCTATTCTCAGGAGCCATTGAGGTCAAAATCAATAGTGCAAATTACTCCGCTTGGAAGGCAACTTTAGTATTTAAATTGTCAATGTGCTGGGCAGACTAAAGATACGCAAGGTTCACAGAATCTTCTGCCGATCAGCAACTAAATAGTTTTGTTAATGATAAATATTGGATGACATGGTGCTAATTGAAGACCACCAAATGGATTCAATCTGGCCCAGAATCATCTTTATCACTTATCCATTATTTAAATATGTATACAATATAAATATAAACATATACATAAATACATATATTAACATAAACACACAACAAATAAATAAATCCACTTAGAAAAATAATCAAGAGATGGCTTAAAAAGTCATGGAAAATATTTAGAAGCCTGGTCCTCCTCTCCTCTTAGATCATTCAAAGTGCAGATCATCACAGTAACTAGTCAGGACAAGGCTTCATTATTAGGAATTAATGGAGATTCACTTTGCCTTAGCAGTGACAAAAACAAACATTAAAACAAATAAAATTACCCTGTAGAGAACAGATCTCCTCACTCAAACACCCCAAGAATGAAAAACATATAATAGGCAAATATTTTGATTGGCAGCCTTGAAGCTAGTTTCAGATTTTCGCTGTTTCGCTAGCTACTGTCTCCCTGCATTTCTTTGGTCTCCGAATCCTTTCAACAGCTAGCCTTCCTCTCTGCAAACATTCAGCGATTCAACAAACAAGCACAAGACCCACATCATGAGCAATTCGCAGTCCTAAGTGCTGTGGAAGATACGTAATTGAGCTTATTTATGAGTTCTTAGCTCAGCAGGGGAACTAATTTGTGTATCCAGATGAAAAATGCAAATGTACAAATGCTTAAAGAGAGAAAAATGGAGGATTTTTGGAGGAGGTGTCATTTGAGCTGGTTTTGAAGGCTCAGCAGGATTTAGGTATACAAAGACAAAGGCATCTGTCTTAGTCCATTCAGGCTACTATAACCAGATACTACAGACTAGGTAGCATAACACAACAAAAATTTATTTCTCACAGTTCTGGAGGCCAGTAAGTCTTCCAGTAGGGCTACATGTTTAGTGTTTGGTGAGGGCCCATTCTTGGTTCATAGATGGCCATCTTGTGGCTGCCTCTTTGCCTGGAGGAAGCGGCAAGGGAGCCTTCTGTAGTCTCTTTTATAAGGGCACTATTACCATCCATTTGGATGCAATCTGATCCTGTTCTCAAAGTCCCACCTTCAAATACCATCCCAAGGGGAATTTAGGCTTCAATGTATAAATATGGCAGGGAAAGGGGACACATGCTTTCAGTCTGCTATAGCACTCCTCACTAGCTTATGATAGACACACCAAAATAATAAAGTATAAAATGGCTCTGAAGATAGATCCTAGAACTTAGGTTTTAAATACCGAGTCAGTTTCAAATTCTAGGTGTGTGAGCCATTTCAAACATCTTCTTAGGGGTACAGAGTACTCTTTTCTCTACACCCACCCCCCCATCCCACTATTCCTCCAGTCTACCATCCATAGCATGTTACGTCTATGCTCCATTACTCAGACACATCAAGCCACTAGCTCAGGGGCACATAAATTTCAGTACCCAGATTTAAACTACAATCTTCCTCAATTCAAAAGTCCCCACTCAGCCAACATCAGCTACCTACAGCCCTTCTCCTCCCCCTCTTGAATCTGTTACTTCTAGTTTTAACCATCCTGGAAGCCCCGCATACATGCACCCCACCCACACCTTTCTAAGCAATCAGCAACACTGGGAAAAAGAAGCAGCTCAAGCTAAATTCCACCAAATTGACCTTTGCTCTTGTTACTTCTCAGCGCCATTCTCAGCAATAAACAAATTGGTAGCTACCATATGCATTGCCTAGGTCTATGCCCGTCACCTGGGTCAATTTATAATAACACATAGCAAAGGACAACTGAGTACCCAACATCTTGGGCACAATAAATAAGGAAAGAAAGAAATGCATTTGATATCACAGTGTTCTATTGTACTAGGACTGATCGAGACTTTTTTCAAATTCCACTTAGGAAATAACTTCCCAGTCATGGTGGAGGGAAGGAAATCAGACTGCCTTGAAAATGAGGAATAAGTTACTCCATGGTGAGGGAAGTCGCCTTGCACAAATATGTGTGAACCCCTGGAGGTTGGCCCTTGCTATAGATCATTAATATGTTCTTTACAATCTCCCTACAAGGAAAATTGCAGTCATTTGTTTATATAGGAGGACTTTCAGCTTTCCAGAGGTTGGTCATGTGCCTAAGGTCACACCTCAAATGAATAGCCACACAGGATGCAAACATTAAAACCTGGACCTGTTAGATTTTAAATGGTAACTTCTTGTGCCTCTATGGAGCTATATCCCAAAATAGATGCCTTTAGAATGCACCCTACATTGTCTCTCCCACCTGATTCCCCCTTTCTAAACATTGTCCTTTGGGGATCCTAAACTCTCCAATGTCTCCAGTATTGACGGATGGCTTACAATGTGCTCAGCCCTGTTTTCAGTGATTTACAAGCAAAACCATCAGAATAGCTTGATGAAGGGAACAGGCAGAGCTGGTATCCAACATGGCCATCCAAATTGCTTCTAGATTTCCTCCATCCTGACTGGTCAGGATCATGCCAACCAGGTTGTTAAACAATTTTGATATCATGCACAAAATGAACACTAGTTTTACACCTGGCTGGGAGATAAGAAACTGGAACTTAGTGAGATGACACATCCAACGTCACATACTTGGGAAGTAGCAAGAGCAGCAGGATTCAAACCCAGGTCACACCCCCATCTCACTCAAACTTCTCTAAGGCCTCTCTATCTATTGCAAGGAGATCTAGATTCAAATAACTTGTGTTAGTCAGCTTTGCATAGCTGTGACCAAAATACCTGACAAGGACAACGTAGAGGAGGAAAGTTTATTTTGGCTCACAGTTTCAGAGGTGGTGCATGATGGGCTGGCCCTAAGCACAAACATTGTGACAGAAGGGCATGGCAGAGGGAAGCTGCTCAGTTTCCAGCAGCCAGGAAGTAGCATGAGAGACAGAGAGGAGCCAAAGACAAAATACAGTCCCCAAAGGCATGCCTCCAGTGACTTACTTCCTCCAGCCACAACCCACCTGCCTACAGCTACCATCTGGTGGTCCATCCCCAGTATTACTCCACCAAATGAATTATCCTTTAATGAGGTTACAGTTCTCATCATCTAATCTTTTCACCTCTGAACATCACTGCATTGACTAACACGTGAACTTTGGAGGGACATGAAAGATCCAAACCATACACATCTCATCTTCTTGTCATGTGCCAACCATATGGTCTTATGTAATAAGTAAGCTATGTGGGCCTAATGTTCCTCCTCTGTAAAATGGATCTACAACATCCAACTCACGTATTTGTCTTAAGGTCTAAATCTAGACAACTACAAGCCACCTCGCTTGTAGAAGACACAAAATTTATTATTAGTATTATTAGTAGTATTATTAATTTATTACTGATATTAAGGAAAAGTCCCCTCCAAAAGTCACGTAAGACCCTGTACAATCTAGTCACCTCATTGTCCCTCATACCTGATGTGTCTCTTAGTTCTCCCCAACCCCCAATAATCACATATATATATAATATGCATTTTATTCTCTATGCTTCTGTTTATGTAGGTCTTGGCCTGATTTTCCCATTTCTCCCCCTATGGAAAAGTTTCTAATAAGCCTCAAGATTCAGCTTCAATGCCACCTTCCAAAAGAAGTCTTCTCCAATCCCTCCTCCAGAACCATTCTTAAACTACGAGCACACATTACTTTTAACTGTAGCAAACAATGTCTTCTCCCTTGTTTCTCTTCTTTTCTATCATTAGATATTCATTCCTCCATCTCCTTAAGGGCTAGAAACTCTTTGATTCATGCCTGTGTTCCCATGGTATCTAACAAAATGCATAGAAGAGAGGAAGGGAAGAGAGGTGGTGAGTTGACAAGGATGGGAAAGCTGGGAAGAGCTGGTTCAGAGTATCCAGGAAGAGGCCAAGAAGAGGTGTGTATGGCTGGGGCTGCCACATCACCAATACCCTGGATGCCTAATTAGCTGGGTGACTTTAGTTAAGTTGGTTTATCTCTCTGGGCCTCTGTATTCTTGCTTCTGGGATTAAGGAAGTGCACTACCTCAGAGAGTCTTCCAACCCTGAAGTCCATGCTTCTAGGTCCCGTCTCCAAGCACACTGCTGTCACCCTGCAAATAAGACAACCACACCATGGTGTCACTGCCACTGCCTCTGTCAAACTCTACATTCCTTTAGAAAAAGTGCCATGAGCCAGGTCTCATTAGCTACTACCTCCCTTGCACTTAGCACGGGACTAGGCACTATTTTGCTAAGTGAATGAATGGTCTGAAGGAATAGGACATTCTAGAAACCCCAGAGCAGAAGTCTGGGCAGATAGAGCTGGTATGGTCTTCATGGCTTCCAGGGAGAAAATGGAGAGTGAGCTGGTTGCCCATACATCCTAGTTTCCTAGGACCATTCCATCTTTCAGCAATTGTTCCCTTTCTCTCTCTCTCAAGTGTACCTTTGGGATGATAAGTTAAACATCACTGTGGAAATGAGGGAATCTCATGCTTGAGTACTGACCATGCCTCAAATAAGCTTTTTTATACATGATCCCTGTTCATCCACCCTAAACCCTTACTATTGTTATCCCATGTGACAGTAAAGAAATAGAAGCTCAGAAAGTTCATGTAAAAGAATGAAAAGCCTCAGAGCATGAAGAAGTAGAGGCTGGATTTGTTTCCAGGGCTGCCAGAGTTCAAAGTCCTGCTTTTTCTCCTCTGCCATGTGTTTGGATCACAGGGACAGTGGAAGCAGGGAAGGGTCATGGTTCTCTGGGTTCATATTTCTCCCCCTAATTTTTTAACATTCTATCAACTCCTAATTTTCTTTGCTGCTTCTGTACCTCTCCAAGCCCCAGAACAGCAGTTTCAAACGGGATGAGCTGAGCATTCCTCTTTTTCCCATCACTTTTCCTTGATGATTTCCAGAGACTAAATCGGTAAGAGAGGACTGTGCGGTATGACTCAGAAAGAACCCCAGAGGCTGAGCACCACACCTAGCAGGAGTCAACCTTCCAGGGCAAGGGGTCGTGCACAGTGGACTCAGACGCAGCACCTGCACTGGGCTCCCCTCACCTCCAGACACTACTATAATGTACCATGAAGACGTGGGTTTGAGTCCAGGTTAGCCTCCTCCCACTATCTGATGGTAGGCTAATTATTTAACTCTTCACAGCCTTAATTCTCTCCATCTGAACCAACCCATTGCCACTGGCTGTCACAAGAAGACTTGTCCCCATCACTTGCTTGTTGAGAAGGACAATGAAGATAGGGCTTGGGTCTCATGTGTCCAGGTGCAGATGCCCCTTCCTCTAACCTAGATTCTTTCAGTGAAAGCCTCTTTTATCCCTCAAAGCCTCCAATGCATCATTTTGGTCAATCTAAGAATCCGCCTCTCCTCTCTCTATACCCATTACCTGCAGCCACCCTCTCAGGCCCCTTCCTCTTCCCTTCACCAATTTATTCCCCGCTCCAACTCCAGATGGATTTCTTTTAAAATGCAAATCTATTCATATCACTTGTCTTATTAAAATTCCTCCGTCATTTCCCCTTGCCCTGAGAATCCAGCTCAAACTCCTTGAGGAGAATCAACACAGCCCGGGCACCATTCTGCCGTAGCCCATCCTTTCCTCCTCTCCAGCCACAGTGAACTTCTCTCGGTTCCAGTGAGGGACACTCTCTCTCTCCTCAAGGTTCTTGCGAAGCTTTTGTCTGTTTCTAGCATGTTCATCTCCCCTGCCCTTCCTCCACCCCACTCACTCTCCTACTCCTCAGATGTTAACTCTTTCTTGTTTAAATCTTTGCCTGACCCTCACTTTAAGAGATAAGCCTTTCCCACGTGCCAACATAGATCACCCAATTACAGGTGTCAAAGCCCCTTGTACTGCTGTCTCTGGAAAGTTCAGTCTACTCAGAACGGCTGATTCAGGGGCTCCCTCACCACCAGACTGTAGCCCCCATAAGAGCAGGGGCCACATCTGATTTGCATCCCACCCTATTCCTGCACCATGAGGATCAGAGGCATGCCAAAAAAAATTAGGTGTTCGTTTGCTCGTTCATTTATTTGTTCAACAGTTTTTTTTCATCACTCAGAGAGGTTGTCTGCCTTTTCCACAGTTATTTCTCTGCTACATCAGAGATCAAGTGTGTAGGAGGGTATTGTACCTTGCAACACAGACAAAAAAGACCCACAAATTCTTTTAGCATAATATCCAGCAGGAGTTGATCCTAAATACAAGGGGTCAGGTGTCTTTTAGGTCCTCTGCCATGAAGCCAGACCTTGGTAAGGACCTTTCCTTTTTCCACTCCTCTAATCTTGGAATTAATCTTGAAGCCCTTCACTCTGTCCACACCCCTTCCCAGCTGTGGGATCAGGAGAAGCAGAGAATGACTGACAACCCAGATTGAAGGTAAGACCTTGGGAGAAGGCAGAACTTCGAAGAGAGAAGCAACAGGAGGAAAAGCGAGGAGTGGTTGTACAAAAGGGAAAGGGAGAAGATGTGGGTGGATCCTGACAGACTAGGACTAACCCTCCCCACCTCATAATGGACCGGATTGGCCTTCTCAACTGCATCATCTGGTGGATTCCGGCTGATGTGAGGCATTTCTTGCTTAAGTCTGACATAAGTAACTGATCTAATGTTTGCCAAAATTCCCCAGATATACCTGTAAGTGGCTGGGCATTCTGTATGAAGTCCTGCTTGGTAAACACTATGATCGTCTACCAAATGCATTTCTTCCTCAGAAACTTAGCCCAGAATTGGAGCTGGGCTAAGGCCAGGTTGTGACTACTTTAGTTCCCCCACAGCCAGCTGTGCAGAGTGGGCAAATGGCTAGCTTTAGGCCTAGAAAGGGGACAGCAATCACCTGAGGAACTTCTGCATCTTTCCCAGTCCGCTTGCCTTGGAGATGCTCTGGTTCCCTTCAGCTGCATTGCAGAGGGACCACAAAAATGAGGACAAAGTCCTGAGGCATGGCAAAGGATGAGAAAACCTTGGTCCATCCGTGGCCACAAGAGGCTGGGCCAGCACAGAAGCCCCGATGCACATGCAGGAATGTTGCCTTCAGACAGCAATAAATTCCCATCTTCCCTACATCATGGATCTCAGGGTATCTTCAGTGCATAAGGTTATCCTTTACTCAAATTAATAAAGTGGGTTTTATTTTTCCCATGCCAAGAGCTACAGAGCCAGGTTCTCAATGATCAAATATGTGAAACAGCAAAGACCTTCCAGAATGTCGTCTCTTATTAGCACACAGCAACCCTAACAGTTGCTCTCTTGGAACTTATTGGGCAGGCAAAGCAATGCACATTCAATCTAGGTGAATTTTGAAGTACCTATGAAAACACTGTAATACCCCTTAACCATTGTTTTACTTTCCACAGTTTTAGTCCTCTGCAGTCAAAAACCATAGTTTGAAGATAATGAAGCACAAAATTCCAGAAATAAAAAATGTGCAGGTTTTAAATTGTCTAACATGCTAAATAGTATGTTGAAATCATGCACCATCCCACTCCATCCTGCCCAGGTCATGAATCATCTCTTTGTCCAGAGTATTCACGTGGTATGTGCTACCTGCCCATTAGTCACTTAGTAGCTATCTCTGTCATCAAATTAGCTCATGAAGTACTGCAGTTCTTGTGCTCAAGTTGCCCTTATTGTACCTAATGGCCCCGAAGCATGAGAGTAGTGATGATGAAAATCCAGATATGCTGAAGAAAAACCTCAAAGTACTTCCTTTAAATGCAAAAGATGAAAGTACATTAATGTATTTGAGAGAGAAAAACCACGTTCACTTAAGTTTTATTATAGTTATTGTTATAATTGTTTTATTTTATTACTAGTTGCTGCTAATCTTTTAGTGTACCTAATTTATAGATTAAATATTATGATAGGTATGTATATATAAAGGGAAACATACTATATTCAGGGTTCAGTACCATCCGTGGTTCTGGGTATCTATGGGGCATCTTGGGTGGGATTCGTTGCAGATAAGGAGGCAGGGGACCTGCTGCATATGCAAACCTTCAATTTGTTTTTCTCTATAGTTCAGTTAATAGGAAAATACCTTTCAAATTTCAGTTTAAATTGTGCCTCCCCAAGAAGTCTTCCCTGAATTCTTCCTACAGCTCCAGGCACTTCTTTCTTAGGTGTCCATGTCACTGTAATGGTAACTGCCCTCTATCTACTCGGAGTAATATCCATGCACCAACTCGCTCTTCTGCCAGGTCATAAGCTATGTCATTGTTCACTCACTCACTGAGCACCTATGATGTGCCCAGGCACACAGTGCTGGCCACTAGGAAAAGAGAGATCAGTGACACAGATGCTGGTCCTCAGGGTCTGGTGGAGGGATGGAGGGATGACAGTACACATTTGCATTGTCACACGTGGTACAGCAAGTGCCACTACAGAATCACGCTTATGGGCAGGTGGTTCCAGAGCTTGGTTTCTTAACCACCATAGTCTCTGATGATTCCCAAATGCTTGTCCCCAGACAGGATTGTCTACTAAAGGTCAGCTGACTGCAGCTTTCCTAGGTGACACTCTGACACTTGGGTCCTATTTTGTGTCTATATTCAGATAATTAAGAACAGCCCCAGGTCCAGACTCATCCAAGAGTCTGCATTAAATAAAGACAGTTTGTTGTTTACTGATTATACTTAATAAAGCTATTAAAAAAAATACCTTCCCCAGGGATGAAACCAAACGAAGACTACCAAAGATCACACAGCCTGCCTCTGCCCCAGAGAATTCTAGGTATGCAGCAGAGTCTAACAGCTTGCTTCATGGGCTTGAGTTGAGCCTTTGTGGGTGGATCTAGAATCCCTTTTGTGAAAAGTTTTTAACCTAAAAGCAATTTTTTTTTAACTGTAGGGTCAGAGAAAACCAAAGACCCAAGAAACCAAATCAAACATACAAAATCAATTAAAATATAACTGAGCAAGTGCCTGGTTATGGAGAGTCATGAAGACAAAGGAGTTTACTTATCTATTGAACTGCTTTTTTTATTTAATTTTATTTACACAGTGATCTCGGTAAAAAGGCGGGGTTTGAGGAAAAATTTGGGCATCTGTAGGTGAATCCAGCACAAGAAATAATAGGGGGCTCAATAAATATTTGCCGAATCCAATTTGATTGTCATCGCCTCCCATTTCCTCTCCTTCTTATCCAGCTGTAATGCATCCTAAATTTCTTTTAGCTCTAGGCACAGGCTTAGCCTGAGGCTTCAGAAAGAACAAGGTCAAGGTTAATTAGGAATAGTCAAAATTCCCATAATGATGTGATTCAGGACTTTAAGGACAAATCCTTAAGAGTTTATATCCTCCCAAGTTCTTATTCCATAGAAGAAAAAACAGGAGCCTTAAAGGGAACCCAAACACTTGCTTAGTGACTTGGGTGGAGCCTGGGGCAGAGGGGACACAAGTCTAATCATGTTTCTTTGGGAACTTTATTTCTAGAATAAAGGGTATCTGGATTTTAAGATAAGAGCAAATCCAGAAGCAGCACTGTAGTTGCGGTTTCTGAATCAATTACTCTGTGCATCCTGTCCTTCACTTCTTTATTCCCATCTCCTACTGATTTGGGTGGAAAAAAAACTCAGACATTAACAATAATCACTAGAGCAATTATCAGGGAGTTTCCTTCTGGAAGGGGCTGGGATGCACACGTAGAGAAGCTGATCCTCTCCAGCTAAGATTAATCATTGGATCAATAGCATCATTAGCAGGAGTCCCCTGAAGGAAGCTGCCACCACTGACTTGACATTTAATCAGTCTCAGATGGCCCCATGTTAATGTGTAAAGAAGCCACATCCAAAGGGTGAGAGGCCAGGAAAAGGACAGAGGCTAACCCAGCCCAGCAAGAGGGAGGGCGAGGAAGAAGGGGCTGAGCGGAGCGTATGTGGAAGTTGTTAACTGCAGCCAGGTCATGCAAAGGAGACCCTCAGGAATGTACTCTAAAGGAGGAACTCAGAGCCTTCCTCCAATAGAGCCTCTGTGGACATCAGCTCTTACTCTGTAATAAAATAGCTGCCACGTATTGTGTCCCAACCCTGCAGATGAGAACCAGCATAGGCTGAGGATGTGGGAGCAGCAGGAAGAGCAGCTCAGAGCTGCAGCCATGTCACCTACAAGGTGGGGTAGAGCTCCACAGGTAAGTGGCCTCCTGTATGCCAAGTGGCATTGACTTTCCCCTCCAGGCAATGGGAGTTGAGGCCGGGTCAAAGCATAGAGCTCCTGGTTGTAGGTGATTACTTGCAGGGTGCCTAGAGAACAGATTAGCACAAAGGTTGTCTAAGTGCAGTCACCCCTGACCTGCAATAGGAGGACATCAGAAGATCGGCACACCCCAGGGCCTGTTAGAAGAGCATATTCTCAGACCCCACCCCAGAACCAACGAATCTCAATCTGGATGGGTGCCCACACATCTGTGTTTAAACGAGTCTGAGAAGCACTGTGTTAAACATCAACATAACCAGCAGGCACACAGCTAGGACACTGTGGCAGTGGCCTGAGAGAGCACAGAGGACCTGAATGTGGCAGTGGTCATCCCTATGACAGGAAGCAGCTTTAGGAGGCCAGGAAGCAAGCCTTGGGACATGGCTGTGACGGAAGAGGAGGATCAAGGAAATTTCACAGGTTCCTTGGCTGGTTGGAAGGAAGTGACATTTGCTGAGAGAGGACACAGGGATGTAGGGTGGGGAAAATGTGAGCTTGTGAAGGGCAGCTGTATGGGATTGTCCCCATTCCTTCCTTCCCTCATTCCATTTCATGCCTGGTCAGTTTTAGATGGTCATAGGGGAGAACAAGAAGGACCCAAATGTCTAAGTATGTGGTCATCCCAGAGAGGCTGCAGTCAACTGACCCTCAAGTGACAAGCCTGTCCTAGAGATGAACACTGCAGCACCACCAGAGGGTATGGTGTTTCAGAGTTCAAGCTTAGAAGCCAGCCTGCGTGGTCCTAAATACAATTCCTAGGAGACCATTGATTTATGCTGAGTTCCTACCCTAGGCCCCCAAAGAGCCAACCAAAATGAGGTCGCTCATGCTGAAGTTTCATGTCACCAAGCCAAAGTTAAGTTGTTTACCCAGCCTTCTGAGGAATCAGAAGAGAGACAATAGCCAAATCCCCAAACAGTCCAGTCCCAGCCAGCACGATAAGGAATTCCTCCGCTTGAACTTTTACAGGGAAACTAACTTTGGAGCAACCAGTTGGCTTTTCATTTCTGTTTCTGCTTTCCACAGCCTTTTCTTATCTATAAATACTCACTGCCCACACTACAGAGCAGGAGCTCTCTGAACCTCTTTGGGTTCTGAGAGTTGCCTGACTCATGAATCATTCTTTGCTCAAACTCTGTTAAGTCTATTTTATCTAAAATATTTTTTTTTTTATCACGGGTCTCATGATTTCTGTTCTATGTACTAGCTGTATGAGCTTGGGGAAGTTGTTCAGCCTCCATTTTCTCATCTGGAAAACGGGGACGGTCATAATGGGAGCCATGTTTGGGGATTGTGGTAAGTACACATAAAGCACTTGGAGGAGATCCTGCAATGCTGGGTTAGTATCAATCTTAGCTAACGGTGCCATCATTGTTATCATTTTTATAATCTATGATAGTGGACATATCTGGGGAACTGACCCTGTCCTCTGAGATGGGAGGGTTAAAGGGATCCCTGCTCTGGTTCTAACTTAGCAGTGCTCATTCCAGGGGCATGTGCTACCCCTCCTCCTTCTATGCAATCACTCTTCCTTCCAGCCCCCTTCTCTGTCTCCTCCTGCTAACTGTTGCTCTTCTTAGCTTAAATCAGTTGATGTCACTACAGAATCTCAGGTCATATTCAGTGGTAGTGGGTAGAGGATAAAAATATCTTGAATCCATGTATTTGTTGAAGATCTACTGGGCACTAAGGTCCTTGCTTCAGGAACTGTCTGGATGGAGGCTGAAGCATGGACTTGGAATAGCTCCTTTCAGTACAGGGAGGGTACAGCAAGGGTGCTTAGGAGCAGGTTCAGAGAGCAGCAAGAGGCTCAAGGGAGCCAAGTTCTGCCTCTCATGAGAACCCTCCACCCCCATCCACTTAACAATTTGCTCTCACTTTGGATTCATCAAAGCATAAGAAATCTGCTATTGGGGGCTGGGGATATAGTTCAGTTGGTAGGGTGCTTGCCCTGCATGCACAAGGCCCTGGGTTCAATCCCCAGCACCACACACACACACACACACACACACACACACACACACAATCTACTATTGGAACAGAAAATGCCAGGATAGCATGCTCTTTTTTATTTTTATTTTTAATGTCCCATCTTTTCTAATCTGGGTTTTTTGGAAGTGGGCCCCTTGGCAGGAAGAGAGAGCGAGCAATCCAAGCTCTGATCTCCAGATCTCCTGCAGCATGATGGCAGCAAGTACCAGCCCGCAAGCTGAGCAACATGGGGCAGAACCAAAGCCGAAGCCCAAGCGCCTGGGACCCGTTAAACCTCCTGGTGTCCACCGTGGTCAGCTGGATTGATGGATGGACTAACAGTCCCGGAACGGGTTCTGAGAACTAAATAGGAAGAGGGAGGCCTAGAGGCAAGACAGAAATCCCCAGAGATATAAAGGTTGTGAAGAGAGTAGGAGAAACATGGAAAGGAAGAGAAAACCAGTCCAAAAATGGGAAACCTCCAAAGGAGGAAGGACCGGGGAGAGGGGCGGATGATGGAGAGCTCTCATAACTTCCTTTTTAGCTGCTCCAAGGGGGCAGAGAAATTTGATCACGAAAACTGGAGCCGGAAGCTGAGAGAAGGGTCAGCAGAAAAGAGTCTCTGTGACGACCCAGCCTTAGGCCTGGAATTAGATGGTGATCCTCCCAAACATATCGGAGGTGAAGTGACCCACTGATTAGGAAAAAATGTGTTCTGCAATCCCCGCCGGGCAAACAGCTGTTTTGTTTTTTCTTTTCCTTTTTCCAAACGCCATAGAAGGACCTCCTCTCCCCACTGTTCCCTTCGTCCTCCCAAGTCATGCACTGCCTAGGACAGCGGTGACAAGTCTGTGCCAGACAACCTTCACCAGCGTCTCAAAATAACACAGGCTCCTTAGGTGGGAGAAAAGGAAACACCGTAGGGGTGAAACAGACTTTGAAGTGCGAAAGGATGGCTAGGCAGAAAACGGAGGGAAATGGCTTCCGCTTGCACCCAGACCATACGCACATGGCCTTCTGAACGGGGGAGTTCAGGAATAGGGGGGGCTTTTTTTTTTTTCATTTTTCTTTTCTTGTTGGTCCTGTTCAGAAGAGTTCAATAACAATATAAGACAGCTCTCGCATTTCAAGAGGAACATATGTTCCTGTTATTAATGTAGAGTAGCCAGTGATTATATTTTTAGACCATCAAAAGGGACTCTCCTCTCTCACTCCACTCATCTTGAAAGATAAAGTTTGATTTTCATCAAAAATAGTAATAAATGCACATTATAGGAAAAAACAACAGAAGAATAAAGGAACCAGCCCTCTTCCTACAACTCCAAGAAAATTACTTATACCTTACTATAATTCATCCCAGTCTTTTTTGTCCCTATATATGCATTCCACCCTTATTAAATTTCCTTTCTGAAAAATCAGTAATCATACTAGAATTCCTTGGAATTGTTTTAAAGGGACATAGGAGACCCAGATATGCACAATTCTGGGCTGTCCAGCATCTAACCTACCTTCCTTTGGTATTTGTGCCATGCTACCTCTTGGGTGTCTCTTCCATGGAGTGTGCCTAGGGGAAAGGTCAGGCAGAATGTCCTGTGTTCCCCTAACCATAGGGAAGGCATCTCATTCAAGTTAGGCCAACTGGATGCTGCCTTGCTGGAATTTGAACCTTGAAAAAGTGGCAAAAAGAAATGAATGTAAATGGTTGGCGTTCCTACCTCTCAAAGCAATCTCCACGTGACACCCTCACAGCACAATATTCTCACTACCTCTCTACCCCATGCCCCTCCAGAAATGCTTTGGTTCCCTAGACGGCTTTCCCAGTCTTCTTTCTAGTCTAGCCTATGAACTCCCCCACACTCTTTCAGTAAATTTCCTTTTTGCTCAAAGCCATTTCTTTTGCTTGCAACCAAAGAATCCTAAATGAAAATGTGGCTAAATGACCCTAGGGAAAATGAGAGGTCTTCTATTAACTGAAAAAAAATAATAAAGGGTTGTTTCTGCCACTATGAGATAATCAACTTAGAGGAGGGAAGGTTTATTTTGGATCATCGTAGCAGAGGCTTGCATCTCTGGCTGGCTGGCTCCATTGCTGAGGGCCTGTGGTGAGACAGAGCATCATGGCGGAAGGCTGTGGTGGCACAGGACTGTTCAGCTCGTGGCATCCTGGAGGGAGAGAGAGAGAGAGAGGCAAGGACAGGGACAAGATGCAGTTCCCAAGAACATGCCCTCAAGAACCCACTTCCTCAGCCTGTTCCTACATTCCATAGCTTCCACCACCTTCCGGGAGTCCATTTAGCTATCAGTGGAGCAACCCACTGATAAGATCAGAGCCAATCACTTCTCAAAAGTCCCACCTCTGAACACTGCTGCCCTGGGGACAGATCCCTCAACACATGAACCTTGGGGCACTTCACGTCCAAACCATAGCAAATGCATTCTGGGAAATATGGCTTAATTACTTATGGCCAAGATATCATCAGTGGAGTCTCTCCCAGAAGTGACATAAACACAGGCTATTCCTAAGACCTTGGTTAGATTTAGCAACACTGATAAGAACAGCAGCCCTGGGGACCGTGGGCCTGGGTTAAATCCTCACTCTGCCATGTATGAGCCATGTAAGATCAGATCAGATCAGATTGCTCAATCTCCCTGTGCCACGTTTCCTCATCTATGTGAAGATGAAAATAATAGAGTCGAATTTAAGAGTTGAAGGACAAAACACAAGTAAATCACATAAAAAAGAAATCACTCTGTTCAGTTTTAGTCATTCTAAATATTATTCTATGAGAATTTGCTTTTCAAAATCAGGTTGATTGGAAAAAATCAGTCTTTCAGTTGGATTTTTTTTTTTCTTCTTCACTTAATTTGCCAATCTTTGCCTTCTGACGGAAATGATAGATCTCATTTAAGGTATTACAGATAAGAGTTGGGGTTCATTTCACTATTTTGTTACTTGTTTTTTGAATAATTTGAATATATTATTCCATTTCCTCTGATCAATCTATTGTTAGATGATAGGATGGATGGATGGATGGATAGATAAATAGAAGGAATGGAATCGTCATTCTGTCCGGGGTTACTCTGAAGACTGTATTACACATTTTTAACATTAAGGTCTAATGTAAATTAACATCTTACCAGGGCCACGGAAGGAACGTGGAGTCTTCTGACCTCTGACTCCTGGTCCCTCCTCTGCCTCGTCAGCACGCACTTGACGTCTTGCTCCAGGGAGGGTTTACTCTCACTTCTACCAGGCAGCTAGGCTGAAAATCCAATCAGAGATTTTCAGAGCTTCAGATGATTTGAAGCCGGGCTTTGGTCTTTAGGAGGCCGGTTTATGTCAAATCCTTCTTTACTCTTAGCATGTTTCTTACTAAGCGTTCCTCAACCCCAGGACTACTGGCATTTTGGACCAGAAAATCCTTGTTGTCAGGGAGGCTTTTTGTGTGTGGCTGGAGTTGAGCAGCATCCCTGACCACTGTTCCCTGGATTCCAGCACTCTCCCCCACTGTTATGGCAATCAAAGATGTTTCCAGGTAATGTCGATGGTCCCTTGAAGGGGCCAAACTACCCCATTTGACAACTGTTGTCCTAGGTACAGCCTATGGGATCCCACCCAAAGCCCCAACCCCTGAAACTGTCCAACAGCTGCCACTTTGGAACGAGGGAGGAACACTCCAAGTAGAAAGGCTCGATCCTCTTGGCTCCCTCTGTTCATGGGGCTGGGACCCCGATTCTCCCTGCCTCTGTCTGGCCAGTGTCTTCACATGGTGTGTTTGTTTATTTTTCTAGTTCTCAGTGGAAACCTCCATCTGGAATAATCCAGCTCATCACTGCTGAACTCAAGGATGACAGTCACTTGGAAGAAAAATGTTAAATAATTTCTGTTGAATTTAAATACGGAGAATTGAATGTCTCTGCAGAGGTGTTTGGTACAATGTACAAACAAGGAGCATGTTACAGGTAACAATACAGTGTTCTTAGAGGGGTCTGGGACCCAATCATTCTGTGTCCTAGGGAATGGCACTGTGCATTGATTGGCAGTGTCCCAAGTTCTAGTACCAGTCTTTAGAGGAGTTCCTGGAAGAGTTTATGTACATTTTATAAGCTAAAATAGAAAGACTTCAGCTGGGCTATGAAGTACATACACATCTAAAAAAAAATGTACTCTAGGAAACTTTAGGAGATGTTTATTATGAGCTAAATTCAATCCCCTGGTTTTTGCCAGCTGTGTGACCTTGGCCAAATCGAGGCTCAGGGTCTTCTGCAAAATGAGACTGTGGGATTACGTAATCCATCAGCACCATCCCTTCTAGCCCTGACAGAGGAGAAATCCATCAGAAAAGAGGTTTGTGATCCTTCAGAACACCAAATGCAGCCGAAGGGAAGATGCATGTTGAGGAAAATCAGTCATGTCTGATTGGGCTGTTCCCACTTCGGGTGATGCTCCTGGTCCAGGACGTGGAGGAATCTTCTAGGACATGGATATCTAGTTTCCAGATGCATCTGACAAAATGCAGCAAAATGTCCCGGGACAACGGAGAGGTGTGTGCTGGAGACACAGGTAACACGGATGGTCTGTGAGCAGCCAATTCCAAGACCCAGAGAAACCTGACCCACAGCACAAGTGCAGATTTGGTGCTCATGGTACGGCAGCCTGGTCCAGCATGTTCCATGGCTGCTCGGTATCAGTGCCCGCCAAGTCAGGGCACCCTGACGCTGGGCCATTGCGGGGACCCCGTGTACCGCCTGGCCCTTGGGGCTGCTCCCCCTCTTCCTTGGTCACTCCTCTGATGCAACACCACCTGCATATATTCTCCAGATTACCACGAACACAAGACAATTGCCTGTAGGAGGTTTCTGGTGAGGTTTTGGGGATGGCAGAGGGTATTAGAGCACAGAACAGGAAACAGCTTCCAATTGAAAACTTGACTTCGAATCCCTAGAAATATCTTCTCCAGCCCCCATCACAGAGAACACCTGATCATCTTTGTCACCTCTCTCTTTGCCTCAGCAGCCCACAAAGCCATGAGGGTCCTTCCATATCCCCTACCCCAGGATCCCAGGCTCTTGTCTTGCATGCTGCTGGATATTCAAAATTCTGCCCTATTTTGCTGCATACGTATGTTCCAGTCCCTTCTGACCTCATCTTTACCCCTCCAACATGAGACTCGAGTGAGGTAGGGGAAAAGCCAGAGGGCTTTGCTTCTTCAACTAAAATACCTGCCAAGGAATCTCCCTAAACTGCAGACCCATCTAGCCCCCCAAAAATTGCCTTTGTCATAAAATAGATTAAAACATCACATGGACTCTTATAAATATGTTCAATTATTATGTGTAAATTTTTAAAATGAAATTTAAAAAAAATACAGTGGGAAAGTTCTTGAAAGTCTTCTCTAATGTTGGGATTCTGATTCTGTGGTTTCACCTGAGTCATCTTCAAATGGCTAAATGCTTAGAACAATGAGCATAGCCCAAGGTGGGAGGATCAGGCTCGCGCGTTATGTGGATTAGAACTTTCTAGAAGAGAGCAGCTGTTACCAGGCATTGGCAGATCTCCTTTTCCTTTAGTGCATTTGTACAAACCTGAACATACTCTCATCCCCATTCAATAAACAGAAGCTTAAAATCCAGTCCAAGCATGAAACAGTGACAGAGGATGAAAGAGAGGAAAAATGATTTGAAGGAAAAAAAAAAAAAAACATACAAGCTCTGATCTGCAGGGAAAGGAATGTCCATGCCAGAAAAGGGAAGGGACTAAAAGAGATTCAGAAATACCACCCTCTCCTTTCGCCTCCCCAATCGATCGTGCTGGTGGGGAGCCCCAGCGCGTCCCACACATCTCTGCAAGCCCCACGCATTGCGCTGGGGAAGTGGGAGATGGGGAGCCAGATGGCCCTGGGAAGTGTGGGTGAGTCTGACGTCAAGTTCTGGAGCCAAATGGTGTTTTCTGAGTTCCACGTTCCAGAGCCCATCTGATGGGCCCACTGCCTCCAGCCACGCCTCGGCTCCAACCCTTCCTCCCTGTGACAGTAATAAATGACTCCAGCCGCTTCAACATGTGCTGTCCTGTCAAACGCCGTTGCTCAGGCGTCACGTGTCCTGTAGCCCCCTGAAGGCCACCACAGGTCACCTCTGGATCCAGCCGGCCTGGGGTCCCTCCGTTTGCTCAACACACACTCTCCAAACACCTGGCACTCTGCTTTACCCTAGGGAAATCAGCAGTGAACTAGCAAGAGGTCCCCCCGTTGCCAGGGCACAGCAGGGCTCCCTCCCTGATGCGGCTACAGTGGTGCCTTGCGGACTCCCAAGACAGTTGCCAAGGCCTGGACCCTCAGGCCCTGGGGCTGGTCCTGCCCTTCCCCTGTTTGCAGTGCCTCTGTTCCTGTCTCATTATCTGTGACCTCAGGGGGAGGACCTCCTCGAGTCCCTCTTCTGGGTAGGAAAAAGGGAAAACCTGAAGACAACTCTTCCCACGCTGAGTCAGCAACCTCGGCTTTCCCACGCCCGTCCCTCCCCGCTCCCCGACTCCAGGGGTCATGAACCTGCTCCCTGGACAGTGAGATGCCCCCACCCCTGCACTGATCCTCCTGCCCTCAACCAACGCTCTGCTCCATGGGCACCAGGGTGGGGGCGGGGGCTGGCACTTGCTCTGGCTCAGCTTCTTGCTAAGGAGGAAGAGGACAGGGGCCTCCCTGGTGCATCCCTTTGGCCTTGGTGATGCTTTAATCAGCTACTCCTAGACCTGGCCGCTCTGCTCTCTCCAGCTCAACTGAGCTCCTGATAGAAAACAAATAAGCCACATAGAGTGTGATAAGATAGCGAATGGAATTTCTCATGTTGCCACAGAATATTGGCCGAAGCTCAAAACTGAGAACAACGGGTGACAAACAGAACCACCCCACCCCTCTGTGCCCCCATCAAATTCTAGCAACAGGTATAAAAGTATAGACCACCCATTCTAGGACTCCCAAGAGGTATCCAAAACCGGTCCTTGGTCCTGGGAGCCACCGCCCACCGCATATGCCACCCTGCATACATAAGAAAAGCCAAGAGAGAAAGATGCGGAATCGTACTTCAGGGCTAAGAATTCAAGGGAGATGAGTCAGTAAGCTCAGGTGGTGCAAAGAATGGCAGGATGGCAGTTTCCTGGTGGAGGGCAGTATTATCTTCTTCCCAAGGAACAGTCATCACTTGTTTATTTACCTTGACAAAGATCATCCAACAGTCAAGGGATGCATTTGTCCATTTTTTTGTTACTATAACAAAATAACAGAAGCTGAGTAACTTTATAAAGTAAAAAGGTTTATTTAGCTCATGAATCTGGACATGCAGTAGCAAGGCACTTGCATTGGCTTAGTTCTGTGAGGACCTCATGATATATGGTGTTAGAACAGTAAGAGCATATGTGGAAGAAAGAGACCACATCTCAAAACAGGAAGCTTTGCATGATTCAAGGATTGGACTCACTCTTGTGCCGCTCAGGAGTCCCATGAGAGCTACTTAACTCCTTCTCAGGACAGCTCCCTCAGTGGCCTAAGGACCTCCCGCTAGACTTCACCTCCTAAAGAAGTTTTCACCTTCCTCTCAGCACCACCCGCCTAGGGACCAAGTTCCCAGCACATGAACCCTTTGGGAGCACACTCAATCACACCATGGAAGGAGAACTGTAGAGAGAATCCGTTTCCAAGAAGATCTTCCCCTTTTACCTCCCATTGCTCCTCAGCGCTGCTTTTCAGCCTGACTCTGAAAATGCCAATACAAGTCCAGCAGGGGTCAGGGGAGAAAAGCAGGAGGAAATGAACAAGGGAAGTGAGACACCCCCTCCCCGTGCCCCTGCTCCTGCAGGTCAGCAGGACCTTAAGTCAAGTTCCAGCCTGGGGGGAAGGAAAATGCCTTAAGGTGGATGAGCAACTGAAGTTTTGACATTAAATTGGACTGAACCATTTAACATCTCCAAACAAGATGATTTTACTACTCAAAGTTGTAAACACAGTGAGATTTGCTTGTACACTCATCCTGGGCAAATCCTTCTCCAGCAGGTTTGAAGCTATGTTTGGTGAAGAACAGTTATTTCCTCGTCTCATCTTACCAAATATAGCTTGTTGGAATGAATGCCAGTTATAGAGGGAAAAGAAGGAGGAGGAGAAGGGGAGGAGGAGGAGGAGGAGGAAGAGGAGGGGTAGCATCCAAGCAGGAGACAAACAGATGAAATCGCTCAAAACTGTCACCTGGGAAGGCTGAGGAGGCGGCAAATAGGAGTGAGAGAGGAGCTGCCACTAACAGAGCCTGGGCAATGATTCCAGGCTGAGAGAAGGAAATGGACCTGCAAGGGTGGGAGGAGGAGGCCGTGGGATGCCAGGTGCTGGGGGGGGGCGGACCTCCAGAGGTGATGCTGGAGCCGGATTGCAGGAGGTGATGTGGTCCACGGTGAAGAGATGGAACTGACGGTCAGGGCGGCAACAACTGATGGTCAGTGACAGAGTCTGACTTAAGTATGCATCCAAGGCCACTGTTACTGTTGTTTCAAGAACGAATCAGGGGAAGAGTGAGAGTGGAGCCCCATTAAGGGCATCCCTGGAAAACCAGGAAGACGGGTGGCCCGGGTGCGTCAGGATCCTTATGACCAAAGCAATCGACTGGAAATTAACCAACACACACACACACACACACACACACCCTGAAGTGAAGAGCAAACATTTGTCCGGAGACCTACAGAACCCGTTAGTGTCACCTCTTCTCCCTCTCTATATACACAGTTTCCAATCTCTTATTTAACAGAATTTCTACATGAAAAGGTATTTTTTGGTTGCTCTTGAGCCACATCAAATCCATTTTAAAGACTTTTTTCCCACAAACAGCACAATGAAATTGAGAATGAGATCTTTTTTAACAATTTGCAAGACAGGACAAACGATACTGCCAATTATCCAAATGTTTTGATTATTTTTCTGATCAACCGTCCCACTGAGCACTCTACCTCTGGCCTGACCCAGGTGCAGCTGACTCCTGCACCCTGAGCACTAATGTTCACAGCTGGTTCTCCTAAACCAGTATGAGCTGATGCCACAACGTCCAGGAAGCCCCCTTCGCTCTCCCGCGTTTTGGCCCATCTCAATAGCACCATACATTGGGTATTTTGTGCATGCCAGGCACCACGCTAAGCGCTTTACATATAATATAAAAAATCCGATGTTACAAAAACTCTTTAAGATAGGAACTCGTATTTGACGGGCACACCTCATTCCATTGTGCTTTGCTTTATTGTGCTTCCCAGATATTGCCCTTTTTTGCAAATTAAAGGTTTGTGCAACCCTGCATTGAGCCAGTCTATGGACGCCATTTTTTTCCAACAGTTCAGATGATTGTTAGCATTTTTTAGCAATAAAGTATTTTTAACGGAAGGTATGTACATTTTTTAAGACAATGCTATTGCACATTTAATAGAGTGAAATATGGTGTAAGTTTAACTTTTAGATATACTGAGAAATAAAAAATTTAGTGTGACTTACTTTATTATGATATTTGCTTTATTGAGTGGTCTGGGGGGGAAAATAAAACAATATCCTTCAAGTATGTCCATATATCCCTACTTTACAGCTACAGCAACTGAACCATGGAGAGACTTGGTCACCTATTCAAGATCACCCAGGGGTCAGTGACGCCCACCTTTAGTGATAAACTTTCAGGTTTGAGACGTTCAACTTGATTCCCACTACACTCCCATCCTGACCCGCCAGACAGGATGTTTGCCTGTGTCCTCCTGACCTCAGTCTGTCAAAAAAAACTAGTGCCCTGGCTTGACTTGGCTCTTTCCCTTTTACCACCACCACATCTGCCATTGACATTGACATTCAGGCTAACTCAGGCTCTAACCCAATGTAACAAACTCTTGATAACAAACTGTTTCCCAACAAACTGTTTCCCTGTTGGGGCAATGGGATCAAGAGAGATAGTGTTCAGCTGGATCAGCTTATCCTGGTTTACAGGAACCAGGTATAAACATTACTGCCCCACTATGCATCCAATGACATCATGGTGCTAGCTTGAACTCGGCCATGATGAGAACATTTACACCAGGGAAATTGGCAGACATCACAGATCAGGGCTCTGGGGAGGGAAAGTCACATTCGCCAGTACAGCACTTGGAATAAACAATAAATAAAGCCATCTCTTACCTTGACAGTCATTTCTTCTTCACAGTCCTTGATACACAAGCCCTTCTTAATTTCCAACACCCAAACAGAAAGTTCAGTTGAAATCATCCCCTTGGGAACTGGTTCTCCTTGCTCAGAATGCAAATATCTTTCCTCAACTTGTGCTGCTTTCCTTTCTGCCTGAAGAGAAACAGGCTAGAAAATGTTTTCATGCTCTCCCACATTCTGTTGAGCTTGCAGTCCTGCTGGAAGGAGGGAGCCAATCTCAGGTGCCGAACATCAAATTGCTTATTGGAACAGCTGCCACTTTCAGCTGAGTAAGCAGGACATTCAAGGGTGGTGCTTTCTTACCATGGTGCTGCAGCCGGTTAAAAATTAGTGTTATGGACAGAAAATAAGAAGCAAGAGGAAAACCATCAGATGGTTTGACGTGAGCCACAGCCAGAAGCCTCCCTGAGATTTCGAACCCGGGTAGGATGATAGACGAAAGAACGCAAACACCAAAATACCAAAGAGCTGCCTCTGAGCCTTGGCTCCGCCACTGGCTACCTGTTCCCATGGGACAAAAAGAGAGAAGGAGAGAAAGAAAAGCTGAGGCAAATACAAGGGAGAGCTCTCAAGGCTGAAGGAGAAAGACTGATTTCAGCACATTTGCTTGCTTATTCTGTATTTGTCGGACATTTACTATGTGCCATGATAAATAGCAGGTATAATTGTGAATAGCAGATACAGGTCCTGCCCTCAGAGAGCTTACAGTCTAGTAGAAAATAGGAACATCAAACATGTAGTCCTAATAAATTTTGAAATGTGTTATGATAAAGAAAAGCAATAACAGGGAGGAGTTGGGGCCTTGCTGTCAGCTCCACTGAGTCCTACTCATGGAATCAAAGGACAAGAGGCTACAAAGTCATAGCAGGTGGGTTGACCATGTGGCCGGACCTGGTCACCCTTGCTTAAAGAGCTTGAGTGAGCCAGACACTGTGGCTTTGGAGGCCAAGCTCATAGAGGGTCAGTGGTAATACAGAACTGACCCTCCAGTTACTATTTGAATGAGTTCAGTGTGAGTTACAGAACCTGGTATGGTACATGGCCTGCAGCATGTGCTCAATACATAGTATCTATCTAGAATGATCACTCAATGGAAATTTTATTTTAAAAACTAAGTTCTCATAAGCTGTATACACTGGCTGCTTGGGGTACACATGTCTAATTATCAGCAAAAGGGTTGAATAAAGCTCAGCAGTCTTGTCCTAAAAGGTAACTTGAGAGTTTGCCCAGCTAGAGGCCTGAAGGTGCTTGGGTTCCCCACACTTTGGATACTGGGCATTCATTTCCAGCTGCAGTGGGGACGCACACACCCCCTTGCCTCCTCTTGCTCTACCCAGATGTAGTCCCACCTGCCTTGACTCGATGTCTCACACATCCTCCCAGGTGAGGTTCCACTTCATTCTTTTCAACTAAGAGCAATAGGAAAAATGTCATTTGATTTGTTTACCTTTGTAAAACTTTTCTTTGGAACAAACTCAGTAAATAGAAAAAGCCATCGTCCATGTCACATGCCATTTTGACATGAGGGAAAATAGGGTCATTCTAAAAGCCTGAACACCCCTGGAAGTCTGTGGGTTTGATTGCTGATTGATTGTTTCCCTAAATGGTGCCTCTGGGCCCGTCATCCCCGGCGAAGTCGCCAGGTTAACTCTGCGGCACTCTACTGCTGGGTCTTCCATGGGAACAGTAGGCTGTGATGCTGGTCACCCTTGCACCTTTGCTCACCTTTAGCATAAATTATCAGAGAATGTAGCAAAATGCAAGTCGATCTGTCTCCCGACAACTTGCTTTAATTTAGCACGGCGGGTCACAATGGCTTTATGCATCGGCCAGACCTTCCAGGGAACTGTTTTCACATATTAATGTGACATGACATGGAGAGTCATAATAACTACAAGATAAAGGGAATTAGTTAAAACTTAATTAAAGACACGTGGATAACAAGTCGACTACTGTGTGTTTAGTATTTTGCATTCTTTGTTGCTGGATTGGCAAAAAGAGAAGAAAAGGCTTTGTAGCAAGTACAAAGACCTCGATTAATTCAGACCAGAGCCTTTCACCCTGGTTTGAAATGATCAGATCAAAATCAGAATCAGAAGGAAATGAAATCGGTGATGGGGACACCTGTCAGTGCCCACCCCGCCCACCCAGGATAGAGTAAGAGGACACACCTGGAGTTCTCCTCAGTCCAGAGACCGGAAGCCCTAAGTCAGTGGTCACCTCATTTTAATGGGCTTAAGCAGCATCTTGAAGTACTTACTCAAAAGCCAATTTGGGTGAGCTAATCCTAGACATTCAGATTCGATGAACCTGGCAGAGCAGACCTGAAATTTTCATATTGTAGCTAGCTCATGTCAGCACTGAAGTTATTTCTAGACCAAATACATTTGGTTACAACAGACGATGAGAGGAGACACTTTGACATTATGTAAATGCCCTGCTCTTCAATACACTTTTACTCCCTAGTTTTGGCATCCATGAATGAGCCTCACCAGAACCAACTGGTGACAATCACTGTTGCAAAATGGTGACTTTCTAATTCCTACATTTATTAGTTGATATTTGTTATTTCTTCTTGGTCCTTTCTGCATTTACTAGTTGGGATTCTTCTATAAGGAAGATCTCACCCATTGAGTGTTGATTTACCCAATGGGAGGTGGATGCATTACTGTCATTTATTTTTAATGCTCCTATTGTTCCACATTTGGCCACAGGTAGCCCCTCCAAGCCGGCTCCCTAACCCGTTAAGCATTTCCTTACTTTCTGGGCAACACAATGTTCCAGACTGGTCTTGTACTTTCCCTGCCCGGCCCTAGAACCAGCTATTTCCCTAAGAAGCCCTGATTCCTTTAAGTGGCTGTTTTAGTCAGCTTTTTCATTTAACAGAACAGTTATAGAGGAGGAAAAGTTTATGTGAGGGTTCATGGTTTCAGAGTTCTCCATCCATAGACAGCAGGCTCCATTCCTCAGGACTAGAGGTGAGACAGAACATCATGCATCATGGCAGAAGAGTGTGGTAGAGGGAAAGTGCTCACCTGATGATCAGGAGCAGAGAGGAAGCGGCTCCACTTGCTAGATACAAATATATACCCCAAAGCCACACCCCAGTGCCCGGGCTCCCCCAGCCACACCCTACCAGCCTTCAGTTACCACTCAGTCAATCCCTATCAGGGGATTAAATCACTGATTGGGTTAAGGCTCTCATAACCCAACCATTTCTCCTCTGATTCTTCTTACAGTGTCCCACACATGAGCTTTTGGGGGACCCCTCACATCCAAGCCATAACAGTGGCAATGGTTTCTGAGAGGAAATGCTGCACCTCGAGGAACCAACATGGTCACTATAATATTCCTCCCCAAATGTGTGTTCTACATCTATGAGGAAACGCCAGACAGACCACAAACCCAGGGGTGTCCTAACACACAAGCTGTGCTCTTCAAAAGTGACCACGTCCTAACAGGCAAAGAAAGGCTAAGAAAATTTCCAGAGATCTCAGAGACACAAAAACCCATTGTAATGTGTGACACTAACTTGGATTTTGACCAGAATTCTTTTTTGGGGGGGTGGGGTGAGGGGGGTACTAGGGATTGAACTTGGGCACTAACCACTGAGACATATCCCCAGCCCTATTTTGTATTTTATTTAGAGACAGGGGTCTCACTGAGTTGCTTAGTGCCTTACTTTTTGCTGAGTCTGGCTTTGAAACCGTGATCCTCCTGTCTCAACCCCCCTAGTCACTGGGATTACAGGCGGGCACCACCATGCCTGGCTTGACCAGAACTCTTGCTCTATGAAGGACATTTTTGGAGATGATAAGTAAAATTTGAATACAGCTGTAGATTAGATAATAACATTATACTAATAGTAAATTTTCTGATTTTGAGGAAGAACATGATAAAGTAAATGTGACGATTTGTGGTGATGGATCGACAGAAATTCTTTCTTTACCCTCTTCTTGCAATTTTTCTGTCAATTTAAATTTATTTCCAAATATAAAGTTTATAAAAACAGCAATTTAGCATGAAGGCAACTTTTCCAAAGTGCAGCAGTGGTCCATCAACAAATGGGGACTGACTTAAGCAGGTAAACATCAGCTAATACATGTATTTTAATAATGTATTTTAAAGTAGTACTTGCATCAAGTACATCCAGAATTTCACAGATACTGGTACTCATTGGGTCTGTGTCATCAAGTGAATTTAAAGAAAAGTGTCCAGTAAACAATAGCACGAGCACTGTGCAGATATGGCAAAAATTGTGACTACTGACCAAGAATGGCTGACATTTAGAGGAACATGGGCATATCAGAGAAAAGCACTCAAATCAGGAGCTCTATGTTCATTTCGACGTGGCCTCATCCTTAATGTCTTGAGCAAATCTCCTTAACTTTGTCTATAAGGGGATGAGAATGTTTGTCCACACCATTGTCTGATGGTTAAAATGGTATTGACCAGGACCAGGACTGTCTCTCCACCAAGTACGGCACTGAATACAAATACAGCTGACCCAAGCGTGCCCTTCACTTCTGTTTCCATCCCAGCCTTGGCAGTGCCTCCATCAGCTGGCCACCAGCATGGGAAGGACTCTGCTCTTGTCTCCCACCTCCTCTTCCTGGGTAGAGGACTCTCTACTCCTTCCTCTCTCCCCCACTGGAAAGGTAAGATGTGAGATTCAAACCTCTGAGCAGAACTGAGTAGACAACCTTGGCTGTAATTTGGTTTCATCCAGTTGACCAGACCTTCTTCACCCTATTCTTCCCCTTTGGGGATAATTCTGAGCTCTCTGGACCTCACAGTCTTTGAGGGGTAGTGTTTTGAGGAAATGATCATGATGTAAGTGCATATTTGCACTCTCTGATTTTAATAAGCTCTTGGTTATGTATAGAGTTGTGCAAAAAAATTTAAGTAAAGATAATGTTTCACTTGACATTCATTGACATTTCAGAATACAGAAGAAAGTGGAAAAGAATCATTTACATCAGGGGGGAAAAAAAACCTGGATTTGAAACTTCACTCCTCAACTTTTCATCTCAGTAATGTAGAACAAGAGGCTTAACCTTTCTAAGTATGTTCACATGCTCCTTTGACTTAAGATGGGGTTATGTCTCAATAAAACCATCATAAATAGAAAATGTCCTAAGTGAAAAATGCATTCATCACACCTAATCTACCAACATCACAGCTTAGCAGCACAGAACACTGTAATCAGTTGACTCTCCTGATCGCGTGGCTGTGGGTGCTGCAGCGGAGACGAAGGCTCTTGTACTGCATCCTGCTCATCCCGGGAAAAGATCGAAGATCAAGATTCAAAGTATGGTTCCTACTGAGTGAGTATCGCTTTCACACCACCGTAAAGTTGAAAAATCATAAGTAGAACCGGCATAAGTCAGGGACCATCTGTTTCTAGTTCCTCAGCTAAAAACCAGAATACTAAAACCTACCTCATCAGTTAGCTATTAAAATTAAACAAGATCATGATGTAGGGCTACCATTTTTAAACTTTAATATGCATGCACACTACCTTGGGATTCTTGTAAAAATGCCGATTCAGAGTAGGTCTGGGGAGAGCGCTGAGGTTCAGCATTTCTAGAAAGTTCCAGGTGACCCTGATGCTGCTGGTCCATGGACCACACTCAGGATATCAAAGACAGAAGATGGGGAAGATGGGTGACCCATGGCAGGGTCCGTATGCAGTTACTTCTCTCTCTTCTACTCCCACCACCTCTTGGCTTTCTAAGGAGAATTGTTAGCTGAAAGAACTTGCTAAGAGAAGTCAATCACAGGATGACAAAGAAAAAAAGTGTAAGAAATTCACAGCTCTTCACTAGAGGTTGATTAGGGTCAATAGAAGATATATTTAAACCTAATTAAGACTAAAGGATCCTTCAGCAGGCTGAGAGAAAGTCTAAGAGTAAAAGCTCTGAGGACACGTTAACTTCTGTCAGATTCCTGTCAGAAAAGCTTGTGTCGGGAAGAGTACACGGACAGCTTCGCTCTCTGGCTGGTTCTGAAGGCACTTGTAATAGAAAACTCAGGAAATAATAACAATAACTCCCATGGGCAAATGGGTCTAAACTTTCTGAAACCCCTTGGCCTGCATTCAAGTATCCCAGTCCTCACTTCACCCTGTTACTCCTCTCAGCAAACTGGAAAATTCCTTGAGTGCAGGGGAGTTTGCCCTGCTCACATTTCTATGCCCCACATTTGACGAAAGCCTGGCATCCAGCACACATTTGATAAAAACTATTTTGAAACACCTAATGTCACATTCCATGGAGTGTGAATGACCACTGATCATGTTTCAGCCTATTATTTTATGCTATCTCTAAGATGGTTGGCAAGGGGGGAAACCAATAGGGTCAGAGATGCTTCCTTTAACATAGAACGTATCATAGATACACAAATCAGTCTGGTGGCTGAGGGGAACCCAGAGCTACAGAAGTCAATGAATGAGGGTGCTTGGAGCAATCAAGAATTCTCCACCACTGGCCTAAAAGCCCTGAATCAGGACAGACATTTTCCCACTGTGACTAATGTGAAAAAGAAACGATTTTATGTGTTGTCAGAGGAGGCTCTCAACGATAACCACACTGAAGGCCAGGCTTTAAGACCCCAGGAGACAAATGAGGAAATTACACAAGACCCCTATCTTAGTCAGCTTTTTCATCACTGTGCCCAAAAGACCTGAAAAGAACAACTTAGAGGAGGAAAAGTTTATTTGGGCTCATGGTTTCAGAGATGCGGTCCTTGGTCGACTGACCCCATAGCTCTACACCCAAGACAAGACAGAGCATCATGGCGGAAGGGTATGCCCAAGGAAAGCTGGTCAGACATGACAACCAGAAAACCAAGAGAGAGCTCCACTCTCCGGGGACAAAATACAAACCCCAAAGGCACGTCCCCAGTGACTACTTCCTCCAGCCACATCCCACCTGCCTAGAGCTATCACCCAGTTAATTCATATCAGTGGATTAATCCACTGGTTTGGTTACACCTCTCATAATGTAATCATTTTATCTCTGAACATTCTTGCATTTTCTCACACAAGAGCTTTTGGGAGACACTTCATATCTAAACCACAGCAATCCCCAAGTGAGACTTTCTCGCCCTGGTGGAGCTGCACGTCACCTTAATTCAGAGTGATGGCAACACCCCCTAAGCTGCCCTGCTGCCACCTTTATTTGTGTTGAAAGGACAGGGTCTCTCAAGTAATGAATTGGGGCAAGTTTCTTAATTACTCTATGCCTCAGTTTCCTCATCTACAAAAGGGGTAGGCAATATTACCTACTTCATCTCAATGTGAAAATGAAGTAAGCTAACACCAAAACCTTTTGAACAGCACCTGACATAAGACAATTCCTCAATTAATGCTGCCCATTCTTTACAATTACTACCTGACGTATGATCTGTCCTGGATTAACACATGACATTAAGATGCATTTAATGCCTGCAGCATTTCTTATCCAAAAATGTTTTTTTTAAGTTGATTTATAAAGGCAATTAGAAAATGAGAAATTCCATAATTGCCAGGAAGAGTCTGGATCCAGACACCCAGGAACTCGGGAGACCACAGTTGTTCCCATGAAGCAGCCTCTCGGTGCAGTTCCACTTCTTTCAGGATGTAGACTGTGCCGTGCAATCTGTCTTGTGCACAAAAACATTAACCTCTGGAATCGAATGTGTCTGTTAATAAACCAGCATGCCGCTCACACCACCAGCCCCGTCATGGTGTCCCCACTTTGGAACCACGATGCAGGCACACCACATTTGTCAGCTGGTTCAACTCCTTAGGCACCACGTAATTTGGAAATGTGAAAGATCCCAAATTATCTAATCCTGAGGTGACAAATCAAGTACAGTGCCCACAAGCCCAGACAGTTTACACGCACAGAAACAAATCACAACAGTAACGGGAGTATCCATCTCATAACAGTTTAAGAAAAACAAGTGTATTTCTTATCTGTAAGATTAATGAACCAGGCTGTAACCTCACCTCTAATTGTGGCTGAACAGAAATTAGGTGCTGTTTTTAATCTATTCTGCAGTAACATAATAATGTCATGTCACAAAAGTTCATAAAGAAAGGGTCTCTACTTATCTGCAGAATTATTTAAAATACCACTGCATAGACCTTAATGCAAAATTATTAAATTTTTCCCAGATGCTCTGATGTTTAAAGAAAAACATAAATATCAGGTGTAGCCCAGATGGTAAAAATAACTTCTGACTAAATAAGATTTTGTTTTCCTACTATGGGTATAATTATGAAAATATTTATTTGTATATTACATTTGTTACAGTTTGGATTTGGAATGTCCCCCCAAAATCTCATGTGTTAGGCACTGCAGCTATGTTCAGGGGTGAAAAGATTGATTATGAGGGTAATGAGGTCATTGGTAGATTAAGCCATTTAGTGGATTAATAATTTTAATAGACTACTAAGCAGTAGCTGTAGGCAGATAGGCATGGCTGGAAGAAGTAGGTCACTGGGGTGTGGGTCTTAGGGACTATGTCTGTCCTGATCCCTTCCTCTTCCTCTCTCTCTGTTTCCTGGCTGCCATAGGCAGAGTGGCTTTCCTCCATCACACCCTTCCACCATGATGTTTCTGCCTTGGAGCCCACTGACCACATACTGAAACTCTGAAACCATGAGCCACAGTAAATCTTTCCTCCTCTAACTTGTTCTTGTCAGGTATTTTAGTCTCCGTGACAAGAAGATGACTGACAATATCAATGGTATATTTTAAAGCTATTGATAATTGTGTCTTTCTGACATTTTCCTGAACTTATTTGTTCCCGTAGCTCTTCAACTTATATCTTCCACCTTATTTTGAAAGAATACTTATATTATCTGAATTTAACCAGAATCTATTCTTCTGCTTCCACCTTTGAGTTGGACCTCAAACCTTGAAAAGCTGGGCTAAGAAAGAAGGATGAGCTGGCAGAAAGGGAAAGAGGAGAAAGAAATTGATTTCCTTTAGGCCAGGTAACCCCCAGGGCAGATGGAATGTGAGTGGAGGCCCAATTGCAGACATAACTGTACCTTCTTCCTCTCAAAATTCTGTCCAAGAGTATTGCATACCTAATGAAACTTCACATGGTTAAAATAAACATGCACATTGAGTTTTTATTCATGTGAACTAAAAAGTGTGGTTTTTTTTCCTCATAACTCCATAGTCCATCAATAAGACTGTGAGGGAGAAAGGGATTCAGCCTGATCAAAAATGTGTTTTACCAGATAGACAAAGAAAACACTTCCCAGTAAATCCTCAAGAGGGGAGATCAGGGAAGCCTTGGGCCACGTCCACCCTGCTGATTTAAGAAGTGGAATTTGGACATAACTTCAAATTGGGTCATCCCTCTCACATTCATAGGTAGATAGATCTGTGAGGAACGTTATAATGAAGCAACACTGAAGTTTGGCCATTAGTCTGGGTGGTGAATTGTGCTCATTTAACAGCCCAGGAAGCTCTAGATCAGGTACCTACAGGTGAAATGACCTTTTGGTCTCTGTGTTTCTGTGTGCTTATTTTTTTGTTCAACTGAAGTGTTTTTCCATGTTGAAATTATCCAAACCATGCATAATCAACCCAAGAAGGGTGATATGCAAAACGGGCCTTTTTGCTATGTGTGAATGAGCAAATGATTATAGAACACTCTCATTTAAGACAAAACAACAACAACAACAAAAAAAAAACGATAGGAGGAAACAAAAGACTCGATCCCATTCTTCCCTCTGTGGGTTCACCTCAGTTCTTGTACCAAAGAAGCCTTCAACAAGGAGAAAGGAACCACATGCCAACGATTTCTAACTGCCTTCTGGAGCCTTGTCCTGGGCACCCTGTAATTCTGGGTGTGTCGCTAGCCTCTTTTGATCTTATGCTTGTTGGTAAAAGACATGAGGTCTGCTTCTACTACTAAGAGTAAAGCAAAGCTTTTGAAGACTGAATTTTCCTTGTTCATGGCCCTGAAATGTTCCCTAGGAATAAGACATATCAGGAGAAAACCATGGAGTGGGTATCTTCCTTCTCACCAAGAAGATCCAACCAATAATTTAACTAATAGCTTAATTTCTCACCAATAATGACAATAAGTACCTGTATTTAGGACCTATGTAAGAGCACTAGAGTGAGAATCTTCTTAAGAGAATAGACATACACAGCTTGATGGGGAAGAAAGATCTAGAAGCAATTAACTATGAATATAGCAATCCCCCCTTAAAGGCAGGATAAAGGGGACATGTGCCAGAGTCCCCAGTGGATCCCTGAAACCATGGAAACTGCTGAATCCTATGTAAAATGTGATTTTTGCTATGAGTAGCTACCACAAGACTTAATTTATAAGTTAGGCACAGTAAGATATTAACAATAACTAATAATATAGGAAGACAACTATTAATAGAACAATAAAGTAGGCCATTATTATGTAAAATAAGAGTTATTTATGCACAAGCACTGTGATTCTGTGACCATTGATCTGAAAACTCAGCAACCCACGGGTGACCGTGGGTGGGCAGTGTACACAGCACAGATGCTCTGGGCAAAGGGATGAGTCACTGATTCACGTCCCAGAGGAAGGCAGCAGGATGGCGTGAGATTTCATCACACTAATCAGAACAGTGTGCTATTTAAAACTTAGGGATTGTCTATTTCTGGAATTTTCCATTGAAGATTTTCAGACCATGGTTGACCAGAGGTAACTAAAACTGCAGAAAGCAAAGGGGAGGATACTGCCCTGGGTTAAGAGTTAAACTCAGATAAATGAAAAATGCTATGTGAGCTGAAGAAGGTCTAAAATCACCACAAAGAAGTCATAAAAGGCTCATGAAAGAATGTCATCTGATCGGGGTGATGAGGGGAAGCAGAAATTGGTCAGAGAAGCAGAGAAAGGGTATCCATTCTGGACCAAAGAAACAGCAGCACCGAGTCCTTGAGGTCCCCAGATACTAGAGGGGCAGCCTGCATCTCTGCATAGCATGCAGTATGGAAGTACAAGCAGAAGATGGAACCAGGAAGGAAGCACAGACTTCCCAGGCCTAACTGCCAAAAGGTCCGAATCCCTCCAAAATCCGTGGGAGAGCTGATTCCCACCTGGGGGGTATAAGGAGGTGAGGTTTCCTGAGAAGTCGTTGTCATGGGAGCTCCACCCACTTGAATGGATTGGTGCCTTATAGAAAGGCTGGAGGGAACTACATTAGGACTTTTTGTCCTTCTGCCCTCTACCAGAAGAGACACAGCATTCGGGGCACCATCTTGGAAGCAGGAATTGGGCCCTCACAGACACTGAACCCACTAAAAACTCTATCCTGGACTTCCCAGCCTCCAGAACTAACTGTGACAAATAAATGTTTGTTCTTGACACACTACCCAGTCTGTGGGATCTTATTACAGCAGAAAAAAAAAAAAACAGACTAAAATGACATGTCAAGTATTACGTATTTATCCTGGGAAAGAAATAGAAAGCCAGGGGAATTTTAAAATAAAGGAAGCATTAAAGCAACATTAGATCTCTAGGAACTATGTGGAAGGCAAGAGAAAAGAGAGAAAAAACCTTTAGTTTTTAGTAGTTTCCTCTGTGGGAGATAATGCTGGCCTGAACTATAAGGGTAGGATCAAGAGTAAAAGAAAGGAATAAATCAGAAAGAAATTTCTGATTTAGAATATTGGGACATATTGGCCAATCAAATAGAGTGAATAAAGGAGGGGGAAGAGAAATGAGTCATGTCAAGATTTTTATCTTCTATGGTTGGGTGGAAATTAACATCATCAATCAAGAAGAATCAGGTTTAGAAAGACTGAGTTTTAAATGCCAAAGGGAAGTCAAGCCCCGATGCCCAGCACACAATGGGAAATACTAATCTGGTTAGAAAATGTTATGGTTGTTAGGGACTTATGACTTGCTTAAGTTTTCCAATGTTCACAAAATGCAACAGGTATTCAGAGAGTAGGCAGCAGAGTTGATATCCTCTTGGAATCTGTATTTCTTAAGAATCTCAAGGAAAATCAAGATTTTAGTTTACATTTCAATCTCAAAATTTTTTTAAGTCTCTTCCATTTTTCCCTTCTTCTTCATGGCAAAGCTCAGTTCCATCCTATAGGAAGCTTTCTTCTATTCCCAAAGCTTAAAGCCATCTCTCCTGTTCTGAGCCCTGCTGACAATGCCTCTCCTTTGGCATTTCTATGATAATTTGGGCCTAATTGTCCGTTAAGTTTTTATAAGCATGTGCCTTGTTCTCCCCAAAAGAATTGGGAACATCTTCAAAGGCAGGAGCTAATTAATCTAATTCATTTTCCAGCCCTATGGTCCTATAGAACAACTCAGTTGTGCTTGAATCCCAACTCTGCCTGAATTGTTACCTTGGGCAAGTCATTTACTCTTTGTCCCAGTTTCCTCATCAAGTAAAGAAGACAATAACCATGACAACTTCACGGAGGTGCTGTGAAAAATGTTAAATGAAAAGTATTTCCTCAGTTCCTAGGGCATAGCAAGAGTTCAATAACTGTTTTTATCCGTCTGGATAGGAAACATTTGTGAAGGTCACACCCAAGGTTACAGGTCCATTAAAATACTGAGACTTAAGCCTAATTATAGAATGCTTCCCCTTCCTCGATCTTTGCTACCCATTAAGAGGGCAAAGTGGGATAACACTGATGCAGCTTCAAGGCACACTCTTTTTAAGAGTTCTTAGGAAAACCCAAGGACAACAAGGAAAACAGAAACAAGAACACTAGAGAAACCTAAGCTCCTGGCTGAAGCAGGCTTTAAAGGGAGCCCAACTCCCAGCCCAGTAAAGGACTATTTATCTCAGCTTCTATGACCCAGTACATCATGTCAAGCTCTCAATAAAAAATTACAAAGCATGAGAAAACACAAGAACAAAACTCCAAAGAGACAAGACAGGCATCAGAACCAGACTCCAGATATGACATGGATTTTAGAGTTCCTAAACAAGGAATTTAAAATAACTGTGATTTGGGGCTGGGGATGTGGCTCAAGCGGTAGTGCGCTCGCCTGGCATGCATGCAGCCCGGGTTCGATCCTCAGCACCACATACAAACAAAGATGTTGTGTCCACCAAAAACTAAAAAAAAAACTAAATATTAAAAATTCTCTCTCTCTCTCTCTCTTTTAAAAAATAGAATAAAATAAAATAAAATAAAATAACCATGATTAATATACGAAGTGCACTAGTGGAAAAAGTAGACAATGCAAGAAAAAAATGAGTAATGTAAGCAAGAGAATCTCTAAGAAATAATCAAAAGGAATGGGGAGAGATTTAAAAAAAAAAAAAAGGAAAAACACCATACCAGAAATGAAGGATGCCTTTGAAGATTCAACAATCTAGACACAGCCAAGGAAAGAATCAGTAACCTTGAAGATATATCACCAAAAAAATGTTCCAAAAATATATCCCAAACTAAAATCCAAAGAGAAAAATATATATATAAAAAATCAGACCAGAATATCCAAGAATGTTTGGCAATTTTAAAAGGTATAATGTGTGAAATTGTATAAAAAAAATAAAAACAGAAATATTTGAAATCACCATGACCAAGAGCTTTCCAAAATTAATGACAGACACCAATCCGCAAATCTAGGAAGCTGCAAGAACACAAAGTAAAGATCACCAAGCCTACACCTGAGCATTATGACAGTCAAATGGGAGAAAACCAAAGATAAAGAGAATCTTTTGAAAAAGCTAGAGGAAGAAACTTTACATAAGGAGAAAAGGGCAGTAAAGACAGCAGATTTATTATCAGAATCCAAGCAAGCCAGAGGAGGGTGGATTGAAAGGAAGTCAGTCATCAACCTAGAATTCTATGTGCAACAAAGTGATCCTACAAAGTGAAGGAGAAATAAGACTTTGTTAGAGAAACAAAAACAAGGAGCCCATTGGCATCACACTGACTCTACAAACAGGGTTAAAAGAAGATCTTCAGGGGGAAGGAGTATTATATAGGTCAACAACTCAGAGCCCCATAAAGAAAGGAAGGTGTTGGAGAAGGAATAAGTAACTGTAACATAAAATCTTTTATTTTGATATTCTTAGTCAAGCCAATAGATAACTATTCAAAGTAATAATCATAACACTGTGTAACCAAATAGCAGAACATCATTTGTGTTATACCTGTTCTCACAAATTTGGGCTTTTAGATAATGATTTTCATAGGTTTCCCCATCCTCAAAATCATCAGTAAGTGGGCTGGATTCCATGTCTGGATTGACATATAAGAACAAAATCTGCGTAAAAAGAATCAGGAAGCAGAAAACAGACAGCAAAATGTCTCTCAGTTTTACTCAGATCTCCAAGCCTCCAAGCATGGAGAAGCTGGCTCAGGTCTGGTTTGCACCAAGAACTACTTGAAACCAAATAAATCTTTTCAATCCCACCCCACCATAAAGGTTGTCTCCTATAGGATACATTTTTTTAATGGAATTACTAAGTAAACGGTTAGATGCATATAGGGCAAGAATGTTTCCCAGAAATTTTTATTTACAATTTTTTTCCAAAAGGAAATTCCAGAGAATAAGATAGAGCTTGTCCTTAGAAACAGTTGTCTTGGATTATAAATTCCAGCTATTTCCAGTTAAAAGTGATCTCTCTCATGCTCTTTAAAACTGTGCACACCATAAGTACTTAATAAATGATTATTGAATTAAATTCTTAGCTTTCCTGATACTCAAAATTAAGCCCATTTTTAATATGCACTTTTTTTTTTTGGTCTATCTCAAGAATGCTGCAATAGTTCTTGATTCTTCAGGTAATAAATTTCTTCCTCTTCTGACTTAAAAAAATATCTTGAGCCTTCAAAATCTTGTATATTTTGACTCTTGATTGTATGGAATTTTCAATTTTGTAAAAGTCCTATTTTTTAAAAGATCTTCATGTATATACTCCTGACTAGAATAGTGCGCTTACAATAATTATGTAAACCTTTTTTAATTCAAGCAAGCTTTTGTTTGTGCTTAGCTAAAAAATGCAAAAATTATCTTGAATGAGTACTTTTTAACTAATTTAATTCTCCTCTTTAATACTCTTGATTAAAAAATCTAGCAAATATCAGAATTAACCATAAAGCTGACAAAAGAAAAAAGTTGTAACAATTAGAATGATTATTTCAGAATTCTTCTAGAAGCTATTTTCTTTTTTTTCAGCTTTATTAAGGGATAATTGACAAATAACAATTGTATGTATTTATGATATGCACTGTAATGTTTTGATATATCTCTACATTGTAAAATGATTAAGTCATGGTAATCAACATACCTGACATTTAATGTATTTACTTTTTATGGTAAGAACTTTTTAATCTTAGCAATTTTTAAGAATTCAATACTGCCAACCCTTCATATCTAGGGATTCCTCATTTATGAATTCAACCAAATGCAAATTGAAAATATTTTTTGAATGCATTTGAACTGAATATATGCAAACTTTTTATTCTTGTCTTTATTATTCCCAAAACAAAGCAGTATAGGAACTATTGAAATAGCATCTACATTGTATTAGGTATTATAAGCAATCTAGGGCTAATGTACAGGTATGAAGGCACGAATTGGTGTGAATATACTATGTAAACAACCAGAGATATGAAAAATTGTGCTCTATATATGTAATAAGAATTGTAATGCATTCTGCTGTCATATATAAATTTAAAAAGGCTAGGTGACTATAGAGACACATGAAAATTTTGTATAAAATATACAATTAAATTTATAAAAGAGAATAAAATTGCTCTTACAAAAAAAATAAAGCATACAGGAGAATGTGCATAGGTTATAGGCAAATGTACATATAATATAAGAGATTTCAACATCCACCCATGAATTTTGGTATCCACAGGGGTCCTGTAATCAATCCCCTGAGGATATTGAAGATGGCTATAATTAAATAACAGTTTTCAACTATAATTAAGTAATAGTTTTCAACTATTCTGAGATTAAGATGCAAGTTCTAGAAAAGTTGTCACAAATAGCAGGATATCTTTCTTTTTAAAAGTTGACTAGTATTCCTAATACGTACATCACATTTGTTTTATCTATTTATCTACTGATGAACACCAGTCGTTTTCATGTCTTGCCTATTATGATTAATGCTGCAATGAACATGGGATTTCAGAAGTCCCTTCATCATGTCAATCTCATCCCCTTGGGAAAGACACCTGGCAGTGGGATTGCTGGATTATATGGTATTTCTATTTTTAGTGTTTTGAGGGACCTCATACTGCTTTCCATAATGGCTATACTAATGTACATCCCCACCACTGTGTGCAAGGGCCCCTTTCCATCACATCCTGGCCAGTACTTGGCATACCCACCTTTTTTGATAAAGGCCCTTGCAGCAGACTGGGTGATACTCTGGTTTTAATTTGCATTTCCCTGATGATTAATGGTGTTGCATATTTTTTCACATGACTTAACCATTTGTCTGACTTCTCCTGAGAAAGGTCTATCTGAGTATTTTGTTCATTTTTTAATTGAATTATCCTTTTTTTTACTTAAGAGCCATGTTCACTAGGTTCTGTTAATCCCAGTTTGGAAAAGGAAAGAGGCAGTCCCAAGACAAAAATATGAAAGTAAAAACCTGTAAAACCTCACTAGGTAGTCATTTCACCTGCTATTAATACCCTTAAGGTTTTCTTGTTGAAGTTCTTTCCTTCTGGCTATCAATCACCTGGTTTAACACATTCAGTTAGGACACAGGTTAGGGTCTGACCATGAAAAGGTGTTTTTCTTTCTTTTTTTAATATTTTATTTTTTAGTTGTAGCTGGACACAACACCTTTATTTCACTTATTTATTTTTATGAGGTGCTGAGGATCGAACCCAGGGTCTCGCACGTGCGAGGCAAGCGCTCTACCGCTGAGCCACAACCCCAACCTGCAATGGTGTTTTTCAAGGGCACAGCAATGGCACTTTAGAAACTTATTCCATGGCCAGAGCTTCAAAAAGATTCAGTTTATCATGGCACTGCTGGCAATGGCAAAGGCAGGAAGCTACGAAAATCTCCTACATTAGAGGGCGAGTGAAATACATTATAGAGCATGTGTATTCTGCAGTATCCTGTGGCCAATAAAAAGAAAGGGACATACCCACATGTTCCAATGTAATATGAATTCTAAGGTATATTTTAAGTGAATAAAGCCAACTGCAGAAAACTGAGAATAATATGCATTTTGTATGCTTAGAATATTTCTATTGGGTTATGCAACACAAGGAAGACAAGGATCAGAGATGGAAGGAAAACTGCTTACTTACTATGAGTAATTTTAAGTTACAAGTAAAGCACAGAACAGGGACAGGGAGGACTTTGGGTCTAGATTTCATGAAGACAGTCAAAATCTTCACCAATTTTGGCTAATAGTAACCATTCAAATTGCAAAGTAGTGACTGATTCATTTCTGAACCTAACAGCACAAGATCTCACCAAATCTTACTAAGAGTTTCAACTACATGTCAATCACTTCCTCAGTTATTTCTTCATTGCACCCCCTCATCCTAACTGTGAGTCTGTGCTATTCCAGGCTTCATGTCATGACATAGGAATGCAGCAGGGAGCAAGGACAAGTCGAGACCTCCTTGAGTTCAGGATTGAGCAGCAAAGACCAATCTTCCAACCGAGTGACTAGAGAAATATTGAAGAGCTTGGGCAAGTCCTTGGAGGGAGGTATATCCTAGTCTACATAGCAGGGGGACCCCACCAGAAAAGGCATTTAGCTGGCATGTGGTGTTAACCAAATGACAGAAATGTGTTCTAGGAAGAAATGGGAAGATGGTGCTATGCCACCTCATGGGTACAAGAGAGCTCTACTTGCAGAGACAAAAAGGCATTGGGACCAATGAATCACTGAGTCCAGAGGAAAAATGGAAGACCATCAGGCACGCATGCAAGGGCAAGTATTCTGGACCTCAAAGTATCGACAAGGAGAACCAAAGTGGGAATTCAAGGTGCATTTGTTTCCTAGGGCTGCCATAACGAATTACCACCAACTGGATGGCTTCAAAACAACAAAACTTTATTCCCTTTCAATTGTGGAAGCTAAAAGTCTAAAGCCAAGGTGTCTGTAGGCTGTGCTCCCTCCAATAGCTCTAAAGAAGAGCTCTTCCCCGCCTCTTTCTAGCTTCTGAAGGTTGCTGGCAAACTTTGGTATTCCTTGACTTATTCCAACCTCTCCCTCTCCAGCACATGACCTCCTTTCTGTGTGTCTGCATCTCAATGTCCAAATTTCTTTTAAGAGAATACCAGTCTTTCTGGACTTAGGATCTACCTTGATCCACTATGGTTTTATCTTAACTTGATTACATCTTTATCCAGATTAAGTCAAATTCATAGGTTCCACCCGCACATGAATTTCAGAGGGACACAATTCAATCAGATATCACAGGGGCATGATGTGAGCTGATCTGCATATTAGAAAAACTGTTCTGAGGATAATGAGGGGAAAGACAAAGAGGGAGCAAGAAGGGAAGAATGAAGATTAACTTCATATACATCGTCATTATTTTTGAAAGAGGAGTTTTGCTCTGAGGTACTAGCTGCCTATCTTGAGCTAAAAGCTGTTTCTAGGAGGTGCCCTTCAGTCCTCACCTTGAACTATGAAGAAGATCAGAGAGGGAACTTCACCCGTCCATGATCACATAGCTGCACTTCCAATCCAGATCTGGAGCTCATTCACTTTCCACCCCTCCAGCCTGAAAGCTGAAGACGTTCTCAAGGCACCGAGAATCCTTTGACAAGGATTTCCAGGAGGTAGAAAATACTGCACACGGACACGGTGCTGTTTGCAAGCACATTTTATATTCCTTATGCAAAGTCAGGGCAAAAGGTGAACAGTTAACACGTCCTAAAGAGCAGCTGCGCTGTTAATACAGAGGAATCTGAGGGTCCCCGTTAAACCACACTGTGTCCAGTGGTTTAAACACCAGGTCAGAGATGTTCTTTAAAATAAAGACCTATGTATAATCCATGCTTCACACACAGGAGCCTATAGTAAAAGAAGCCTGCTTTTTATAACGTGGAGAAATTTGAAGCCGTTATCTGAAAAACTCAGGCACAGAAATGAATTCAGAGAAAAACAGGGCCACTGATGTGACAGTTGGGACTGGCCACTGACGGTGATCAGAAACAGACCTGCGTGTCCGCTCTGTCTTTGCTGCTTAGCACTGACCATTGTCCATTGCGAAGCTGGACTGAGATTTTAAGACAATGGAGACCAAAGTCATTCTCTCTTGAGCTTAATATTCTTCAAGAGGAAAAAAAATGAATCTTGTAGATTGTAGATTTCATCACCTGTCACCAGTTAGTCACCTCAAACTCAGACCAGAGCACCTAACTCTCAGTTCTTCCTTTTGTGTTCCATGTCATTACCCTGCAGTATTAAAATAGAAAGGAAGGAAGGAAAGGAGAGAGGAAGGGAGAAGTGAAGGAAAAAATTAAATCCATCCAAAAAAAAAGGAAGCATAAATTCAAAAATAAAAAATAAAAGCAAGAGAAACAATGGCCCAATTAATTGTTTTGATATTTACTACAACATGGTTAGGATAAAAAAGAAAAAAAAAAACTTTGGTTAAAATTTATAAACTTGTTCCTAAAAATAAGGAATAAACTGTGTTTAAAAGCAATTAATAAGCAATTTTTATCTAAGAAGAGGGTGATTTTTGTGCATGGGGGGGAAAAAGGCTCAGGGCTTTGCCTCATCTCCTAGAAGCATCCCATATTCTTAGATGTGACGTTGCCTTGGTAACCACAACTTGGTGACCTCGTTATTTCAACCTAATCCTGCTTTGAAATTATAGTAGCTCCACCCTTTTGCCTGGCTAGCCTGATAACATAATCATTGTAAATGAGGATGGGAAAAAACAGCAGGATGCGGTCCCTCCGGTGACACAAGACCAGTCTCACCTTATCGTGGAAATAGACGAACAATTAACCAGCATGAATCTCAAACCCGAAAAGTGGATTTTCTTATTTTTTTAACGGTGTGTTACGCTTATTTTCAAAACCTACTGGTGGATTCAATGTAGCAGGGTATCTTAATATTACTAAATGAAAATTTTAAAAATTCCTATTTGTGTTTAAAAAAAGCTAAACTGTCAAAGGTGAAGTCTTTAATTATGTGTTTGTTCTACCCAATGCCTGAATAGAAAGTAGAAATCAGAATATAATTTTTGAACAAATAAACTATCAGTGTCCAGGTTTGTTTCCCAGCTTAACTTCCTTTGGCTAAAGCCCCACAAATCAGTTGTCATCTTGAATTCCGGTTCCTTTCATAACAAAGGGGTCTCAAGAGACAAGATGTTGAAATTCTGAGTGCATCAAATTATATACATATTTTTTTAAAGGAAAAGTAATTTGCTCATTTGTTTCAGTTTGTATGCTTTGAGATCGCTGCTCAAAGAAGAAGGGAAATTCCATTCTCTTTCTCATTCATTTCCTTTTCCTTTTTTAATTATTATCATTTTTCTATTCCAAAATGACTAGGCTTGTGGCACTAGGTACAGATCTCAGCTCTCAGTATCATTTTCATATTGTACCCAGCTCAAGCTTTGAGGAGCCTAAGCTATGATGGGACAATGCCTGTTGGGCTCCTGAGTGCCCCCAACCTCCCCCTCCAGGACACCCTCCGTTTTTCTGACTGCCACAATCATCCCCCCCATGACATGTCCAACTGTGGGACTTGGAAAGGGAAGAATTATTCATATCAGTCCCCCCATTCACTTGGTGGCACCTGTTCTACTTCCTCAGTCTCACCCCTGTGTGCTTCCCAAGGAATAATTATTTGGACCTGTATTAGTAGATATGCTGTTGGCCTCAGCATTGGGAACCAATGACAGGTGAGAGGCAAGTCTTTTATCAGAGCCATGGTCCAGAGAGAAACATGGGCCACATCTGGAGATGCCCAGGACAGAACGTCATCCATGCGGGAATACCCTCCTCCCAGAAGAAGAAAACCACCACCGCCTCCTTCTCATATCTATGAACACCACCGTGATATCCTCTTAAGAGTGTAGGGAAAGATCGCAGCTTCTTAGAGAAGCTGCATAAATTAAAGCTTTACCATGGCAGTGATGTTATCAAGCCCCTTTCAAGTAATAACTTGAAGGAGTGTGCATTTGACTTAAGAGTGTATCTTCTCTTTTGCTGGGAGTTGAGTAAAAGGTAGGATTTTATAAAGTGAGAGTACACTGGGCCATTCGAATCCCATGCTTCTCTCGCTTACTGAAGTCACAAGAAGTTCAGGTTGAGCATCCCTACCCCAAAATCCAAATGCGACAAAATCTGAAGCTTTCTGAGCACCAGCATGACGCCACGCTGTAGAAAATCCTACACCTGACCTTGTAGTAGGATGCAATCAAAAACACAGGTCCACTAAAAATATTGCATAGAATTACCTTCAGGCTATTTGTATAAGGTGTGAATGAAACATGAATGAATTTCTTGTTTACCCTTAAGTCCTAACCCCAAGGTATCTCATTATGTAGATGCAAATATTCCAAAATTTTAAAAATACCCCAAATCTGAAACATTCTGGTTCCAATAATTTCAGATAAGGGATACTGTAATGATGATGATGATGATGATGATGATGATATAAGGATGATAATAACCACTAGCATTTTGTGAGTTCTCACACGAGAATCAGCCAGCCCATTTTACAGAGCAGAAACTGAAACATAGACAATGAAATGACTTTGCACACAATCCTGAAGCTGGTGGGTCAGGGTTCAGATACTGCTCTGCTGCTCTGCTCCTCCACCCAGAACTCACTGTAGAAGAAGGACCCATGGTTGGACCCCTTGGGTAGATTTACCAAAACTCTCTGGGAAGAAAGTTCGAAATCTCACAAGCTGTCCAAAGACATAGACGTAGACTCCAAAACAAAGGGAACATGACAAAATACAAAAGCTCTGACCAAATATTCTTGATGATCCTAAACAGACATGAGTGTAAATGTTATATTCTGCTGCCCTCTGAGTGTTCATCCGATGGCATTGTTTTTAGCTTGGAGATCTTACATCACACACAGAGAGACAGAAGCAAATTCCTTGGCAGGTACAAGCATCCAGGAAGAGCCTTACAGCTCTAAGAATGGTGGTAGGATGAGGCCAAGGGACTGCTAAGACACAAGTACCACGTCCAGAGCGCTCTTTGGATGCTATTGTGAGCACCAGATGACAATATGCAAAAACAGAAATGTGTAGACCTGAGACCCATGTGAGGACCCACAATGACATGGGCACCTGGACTGCAGTCTCCTGGGAGAGAGAAACCACCGATGCCAGCTTGCTGTGGAGAAGGATCTGCAGATCTTCCTGGTAGAGCCAGGAAGAAGCAGGTGAAAAGGAGACATTAGGAAGAAGGAGTCTGACCAAGGCGGCTGGCGGTGGAAAAGGGAATCTCTGAAGGGAGGGTCAACATTGGCATAGTGAAGTGCCCCAAATCCTCCCTCATAGCTCCCCACCTCCGCTCTTCACACCATGGGACTTGGAAGCAACCAAATCACCATGCCTTTCCCACATCTCCTTGCCTCTGCCTGAACCTCCCACCTTCCTATGAAAGCTGTCAGAATCCAAATGAAGTCACTTATGTCAAATCCTAACAAAATAATTAAATGAATCCACGAGGTCACGAAGGAGGGCGTCTCATGCATGGCTGGCTGGTAGCAAGACTGAACACAAAGACCCCCCAGAACCACTGCTCTGCACAAAGGCCACAGCAGCCTTGCATGGAAGCACTCTGCAAGGGCTTGGTCTCATAACTATTTTTCTGCAGACCCGTGCCACTGTGCCAGCAGTCCTTGAACAGCCTTGTCATTCAGCCCCCAGGCCATGGGCTACAGCTTCAGAATAACATGTCCTTCTCCTCATTTTGACTTTAAAGTTTTCCCCTTACCCCATCTCCTTGGAATATGGACCATGGTTTCCAGAACATGTGTGTTCTGCATTACAATGTGCCCTGCTTTTCCCAAATAAAAAATCTTTACTTTTTAGAGAGTCAGTCTCTCCCTCTCCCTCTCCCTCTCCCTCTGCCTCTCCCTCTGCCTCTCCCTCTCCCTCTCCTCTCCTTTTCCTCTCCTTCTCCCTCTCCCTCTGCCTCTCCCTCTGCCTCTCCTCTCCCTCTCCCTCTCCCTCTCAGTCTCTCCCTCCCCACCCCCCTCTCTCTTAAGTAAAGGTTGACACCACCATTCCTCCTCTCATCCTCCTCAGTTTGGCTGTCTCCCATTAATAGTTGGGGTTTCTTCTTAATTGCTACGTTCTGCAGAAATCTTTTCAGGATTTCTCACTGAATGCTAAGACTTGTTTCCCTTTCCAAACACCCTATCCTTCCTCCACCTCTTTACTGTTATGGCCTCTTAGCCATCACTTACATCTCCCAGAAACTCATACTTTGGCCAGACATAGTGGCACACTCCTGCAATCAGCAACTTTAGAAGTATAAATAGTAATAATAATAATAATAATAATAATAATAATGCTTAGAAATTCCATGAAGGCAAGGACATCATCTAGCCAGGAGCAGTGGCACAGAGCTGTACTCCCAGTGGCTTGGGAGGCAGAAGCAGGAGGATCGCAAGTTCAAAGCCAGCCTTAGCAATTTAGCAAGGCAATAAGCAACTCAGTGAGACCCTGTCTCTAAATAAAACACAAAATAGGGCTAGGATATGGCTCAGTGGTCTGAGTTCAATCCCCAGTACCTAAAAAGAAGGAGGAGGAGGAGGAGGAGGAGAAGGAGAAGAAGAAGAACAACAGCAACAACAACAGCAACAACAACAACATCTAATGGTACCTGGTGTATGACAGACCCTCATTAAATTTACTCACTTAACCACTTAACACATATTTACTGAAGATATAGTCTATGCAAGACATTGAAAAAAAGAAGTGAATCAGACAGAATAGGTACCTGCCTTCACTTGGGGGGTGGGAAGAAAAATATTTTTAAAATAGTTATTTTTTAAAATCAAATAGACAAGCTGGTTATAGATTGCCAAAGGTGGCACAAAAATAAATAAATAAACAGAATTCCAACAAAGAAGAGAAAGAGCTTCCTCCCATTCTGGTTCTTGGGAGAATCTGTCACCTGCAGCCTGGCCCACAAGCTCTTCCACTAGGCATTCATGGAGGGCTTCCCAGGCTTCAGGCACCGAGGTCCTTGGGGAGACAACACCAGCAAAGGAAATGGATGAGTGAAACTGAACCAAAGATTCCAATCTCAGGTGATGAGGACTGTGGCAGAATTTCACCCAGAGCTCAGACGTGATGGAGAGGAAAGTATGTCAAAGACTGGGGAGAAGTGCTCCTGTAAGGGCCCCTGGTGAAGGTGACATTGAGCATGGTGATTCAGAGCACCAAACATTCTGGGACTAAACCACCTAAGTTCAAATCTGGCCCCAGCACTTACTAGCTGTGTGACTTCAGGTGCATTCCTTAATCTCTCTGTGCCTTAGTTTCCTCTTCTGTGAAACAAGAAGAATAGCAATGCCTGTCTTAGAGAGGAGCTGCAAAGATTAAATCAGTGAGCACACATGAACCATCTAGGTGAGCACAACCTGAGCGCTACCTGGGTTGACCGCTATGACTGGTTTTTCCGGATGCAAAAGAGCCAGTTTGATGAAGAAGGGAGGTGCACAATTCACTCCAGGAAGAACAAAGATCTGTGAATGAAGCAAAGAACAGGAACTGGCTTGATGCCACGCTAGCCAACGGGCTCTTCCTTGGTCTACTCACAACTGTGGGGAGATTCACTCTCCTAGAGCAGCCCCATGGGTTTGAAGCACACCAGGAGAAATAGAGGATGTGGCCTCTATCCTCTAGGGCCTATTTGACAAGACTAAGCATGCAAGAAAGGAAGACTAAATTAAATAGGAAGGATCCAAGGTAGTAAATACCTAGTACTGAACTCTGTGGCCAGACTCCAATGAAAACAACAAGAAAAATAAAAATCATAACATCTATGTGTTCGTGATGTGCCAGACCCTGGGCAGACACATGATTTTCTGCTCAAGTTCGACCTAGGAATGCGCTTTATGTGACTGCTTCCAATGAGAAAACCTCCAGGAGATTTCAAGGAAGACAAAGAGATCTACCAAAACCCTTACAAAGATGATAAATATGAAGTAGCCCTTAAAGAAGGGAAATAATACAAGTTAAAGAACAGGTCTAGGAGGGACCTGGGCAGCACAGTCCAACAGAAATATAGTATGAGCCACGAATACAAGCCACATGCATGATTTTGAGTTTTTTTGAATTTGACTATTTGAATGGATAATCATGTAGCCACAATTTTAAGAAAGTAAAAAGAAATGAGTGAAATGAACTTGTAAAGTATATTTCACTTAACCCAATATTTGCAACATATTTATCATTTCAATGTGTGATCAGTACCAAAAAATTATTAATGAGACATATCACAGTCTTTTCACTGTTCTTTGATACCTGGTATCCACTTAAAGCACATATCTGTTCCAACTAGCCATATTTCGAATGCATAATTGCCACACACAGCAGCAGAGGTCAAGAATGGATATTATCAAAGTCTTGCCAAGCCTCAGTCACTTTTTTATATCGACACTGCTTTATTTCAACTTCCAACTATCTCCTTAGGGAAATACCATTATTATCCCCATTTTACAAAGGAGGACACTGCCAAGTGAAGAGGTTAAGCCAATAGTCAAATAAGTGGGTTGAAATAGAATTTAAGGCAGGGCGCAGTGGTGCAAGCCTATAATCCCAGCGGTTCGGGAGACTGAGGCAGGAGGATCGCAAGATCAAAACTAGCCTCAGCAATTTAGCTAGGCCCAAAGCAACTTATCAAGATGATATCTCTAAATAAAATATAAAAAGAGGCGCTGGGGGTGTGGCCCAGTGGTTAAGTGCTCCTGGATTGAATCCCTGGTACAAAAGAAAAAAAAAAATAGAATTTAACTTCAGTCCCAATCAACATCACGCAGGAACATGCTTCTCACACTAGAATTATCTCAGGCAAATTCCCCAGGGAACTGTCACTAGGAAAGAAGGTGATGCCTGAGCAGGAATAACCCCCGAGATCCTGGGGTGTCCTAAGTAGATTCCTGCTCACAGCACAGGTCCCCGCTGGGGTGGCGCCCCCTGGATTTGGCGAGGGCACGGGAAGCAACCAAGCAGATGCACAAACCCTCCCTTTCCAGCTCAATAGAACCTCAAGGTCTGTGAGCTGCTCCCCAACCGCAGAGCTACAAAAGGGTCTTGCAGGAGGCCCGGAAGGGCACCTGCGCTCCATCAATATTTAATGGGTGCTGCAGGGAGGCCAGAATGAAGAGACCCCCAGTGGGCAGCTCCTTGGGCCGCCGGGCAGGGCTGCTTGGCCCTTGGCAGGCTCTATTTTCTTGTCAGTTACAGTTTCTAGAACTATTAAGAGAGGAAGGGGGACAGCATAAACAGAATTAACAGTCACTTAGGATCTGAAAAGGGACAGCGGGAGTTGGAAATCGGTCTCCATTAAGGTGCTTTCCCCACGGTCCTCGGGTCCCCGAGCCACAGGACCGGAGACAAGGCATGTTTCTGCAGGGCTCCGGGAAGACTAGGCGCGTTCCCCCGCGCCCCGGGGCAGGGTTCACCCGCTCTCCGCGGAGGTCTGACCGGTGCCGAGCATGCGCCCCGATCCCAGTGTGGGAAGATGCGGGGCTTTCAGATTCCTGTTTTATTTTGTTTGTTTCTCGCTCAGCGATCCCTCCCTGGATTCAGCAGGGACTTCCCAGCCTGCCCCCGCCTCCCACCTCCACCGTCAGCCAAGCCCACCAGGAAGACTGCCAGGGGAGCCGCGCGGCAGCGACTCGGGAGGAGCGCTTCCCCGCTCTGCCTCCCAGGACTGCAGATCCTCGGGGACAAAGGTGTCCCCCATCACTGCGGCGTGTTTTAATGCCGCCCCGCTTGACTTCACGGGACCTACTTTCCAAGTCCCGGAGTGGCCAGGCCACACGACGTGGCCGCTGGAGTTGGAGTCCACAAGGACAGCCAGCTGGGCCCCCAGGAGCGCGGGCTTTTCCTTTTTCTTTTCTTTTGGGGTGGGTGTGGGGGCCCCGGCCCGGCTTGGAACAGAGTCTCTGGCACGCGCTTCTAGTCCGCGCAACACTAATGATGCAATCAAGTGTTCTGGCAAATTTGGGAGCTTAAGGGAGAGACAAAAAGAAGACTCCATAAACCACCCCCGGAATCCATTCGCGGAGCAACCCGGTACTGCCCTCAGCAGCGGTGTCTTAGATCGCTAGCGACTCCAAGTGGTCAGTTTAAAATAGCAGGTTTTTTATTTTATATTTCTCTACCCTTCAGGAAAGAAAACATACACTTGAAGAGTTTATTCCCAAATCCTAATAGATTTACAAAATGCAAAACTGGAAGGACTGTGAATGCCCCCTGAACCCACCCCCTTCATTAATATAGGAAGCAGAGGGTCAGAGAGGGAAAAGGGAATTTCAAAAGTCACACAGCATGTTCGAGTCAAGTTTAGAAAGCAATATAAGGAATGCCTCTAAAGATCGGTTCTGAGATTTTGGTTTCTTAATAAAATGGCGGAAAGGCTTCTGTTTCTCCAGACCCCCAAGAGAATACTGCTGTTGCTGAAGAATCACTGCAGTGAAACTGTGATCCAAAGTTCCACTAAGTACCATCATGGAGCTCTTCCCTTTGCTGTGCCAAATACGAAGCAGAGCACATTAAACTGGGTTATAGAAAGTGGGGTCAGCAAGAGCAAGAGGCAGGGGGTGGGATTCGGCAAGTGCGGATTAGATACCTAGTCCCAAAGCTTGACCCTGAGTGAAGGAAAAGTCTGGGTTTGGTTTCTGCCTTCACAACAGCTCTGCAGAGCAAACATTATTGTTCCCACTTTACAGACAGAAGGACTGAGGCTCCGGGTCAGGAACTGACTTGCCAAGGATCAGGCAGAGCCAACTAGCTGTAAGACTTTATTCATGAAGGCCTCCGTTGATCCATCCATTAAATGGGGTAATAAAGTCTGCCTCTAAAATCAGAAAATATTCGTTTTAGAAAGGGTCTTCAGCAGAGCCCTCTTTCAAACACAATGGACTGACCCCCTTATATAAAACAAACAAAAACAAGTGCCATAAATTTAGTCCTCCATATCCCTGGGTTTCATATCTGTAGACTCAAAGAAATTTGGGTTGAAAATATACAGGAAAAGACCACATTTTTATTAAACATCTGCAAACACCCTTTCTTGTCATTATTTTCTAGGCAAGATAGTATACAAATGATTTATGTAGTATTTACATATTGGGTATTATAAGCAGACTAGAGATTATGTAAAGTACAGCATAGGTTATTTGCAAATACTACCCATCTTATAAGAGACTTGAGCATCTTTGGGCTTTGGTGTCCACAGGGGTCCTAGAAACAATCCCCCATGGATACCCAGGGAAAACTGCATACAATAAAGTCTACCAAAAAGAACGTGGTTGCTGCTGGGGACTCTTTCCAGATCTGTAGCTAAGAACCTCACATGGTTTTTGCAATTTTAGGTCCAACTGAGCACCCAAGTTATTTCTATGTTGTGTTTTGTTTACTTCGTAACATGAAATCCCAAATTTGCTTTACCCAAGATAAAAATTTATTTTGGCTGGATGGCCAACGGCTGTAGCTGCTGATGTTCAAATCATACTGTCCTTCTAAGCACAGATCCTCTTCCCCTTCCAAGAGGTGATAACAGATGCTTCATTCAAAATCTGCCCAAGAGTCAGCTCAGGCATAGCCACCCTGGGTCCCTGTGATGTTTAACCACAAAGTTCCAGATGCAGTGTGTGTGTGTGTGTGTGTGTGTGTGTGTTTGTGTGTGTTGTTATTTACTGCCACTACCAAAGTAGCTTTAAATTAGGTGCAGCTGACCTTAAAATCATTTGTGTAACCCAAGCACCATCACAGAATCCAAGTGTCAGGGGGAGGAAGGGAAATATGAAAATCACTGTCTCCTTCAGCTCGGTACCAGGAAATCTTACTCTCCCTAAAACAGAAACTAGACCCTCTGAGGTTTTGCTCCAGCTCAATCCCACTCCCCGGACTCCCACGGCAAGTGTCACCCTTGCCTGAAATGTGTCACTCCTCTCTTGCCATTAATGGGCTGGACCTGTCTCCTGCAGGACACTGCCCCCTCTTGGCAGCTCTGTCCCATGCATGAAAAGAAGACCCTTTGCTATTAGCCCTGAGCACCAGGGAGATCATCTGGAATTTTCCCAACCCTGTTCCTAAAATCACTGTAGGAGAATGGAAGGTAAATAAACACAGAAAGTGGGAGAAACCTAACATCAGTCTAATTTACAAAGTGTGGAATTCTGGTCCCAACCTTACCAGCAGATATTCTCTCTAGAGCTGGCAAAAGTCCGCCCTGTTCCAGGAGGGGACTCAGGAGAAAATTGTCACAACACTACTGACAAATAACTGGGCACCACACTTCAAAGAAGACTCCTACCCTTTGACCCCATAAAGTCCACTTTTAGCAATTCACCTAGTCATCAAACAGTGCAGGCAGTAATTTATGCATAAAGATATTCATCACTAACTTACTTATAACTGAAATAAAAACCTTTTGGACACAAATTGTGCAACAACAGGGTTTATGATGTAACCATAAAATGGAAGATTCTGAAAGCATTAAAATGATGTTTCAAAGCATTTTTAATGACACCTAAGTGAAAAGTAAAAAGGATTTTTTAATGGTATAAAATGAAAAAGAAAATGCAAAACCGGTACACATTTTGTGATCGTATATGGAGAAAGTGAAAAGAAGCCCACTCAAATGTCCCCAGTCTGAATAGTGGTTCTCTTTTCTACTTACATTTTGATTTAGTTATACAATGAGCTGGAACTGGTTTATAACTATAAATTAATTATGATCTCAGAATAAAATAGGTTGGCTTGCTTTTTTTTTTTTTTTTTGATACTGACGCTGTTGCACCAAGGGCTGATACGAGTTCCCAGGCCACATCCTCTTCGCTCTGCTCTGTTCCCCTCCTGCCCTGTCTTGGTGCCTCCTGCTCCATCTGCCTCACTCCTACCCCTTGTTTCTCCTTCTCAATCCATAGATGCACATTCATGACCCAGCCAAAGACAGGACCCTTCAAAGGATTCCTCAGACTCGCATCTGTCAGGCGCTAGTGCCTTCCCCTGAATTCCTTACCATCAAGCAGAGCAACCCAGTGAAAACCCACATTCCCTGATACCTGAGAATGCTTTTCTCCCCCATCGCCACCCTGATTGAAAGGCAGGGGCTGTGCAAATTCAGAATTCACTCAACTAGTACTTATCAAGTACTATGTACCAAATCCTCTTCTGACAGGACACAGAGACAAGATCCCTACCCTCAGGGAACTGGAGTGCTAGAAAGGGGGAGAGATAATAATCACATGGATGAGAAGAAAATCAGCTTTCCACTGGAGATGGTTATTCTCCAGATCTATAACTGCTGGGCCATGAAGCAATGTCAGGAGACCCCTTGACACAGATGTTTACAAAAGCCCACTTCTCCAAGGCTCATGCAGTGGAGGTGAATGTCAGGAGCTGCCCAGGAAGAAATATGAGACACCAGGATGGCACACTCACCCCAGGTAGGACCAGATCAGGACCATCCTGATCCATTCCTCCATGCCCTGCCAAGCCATGGGGGTCCAGGGAGACCCTGGGAGAGGATTGTGAATGGAGTTTTGAGACCGAAACTTCCCTTCCAAGAAATAAACTCTTAAATGTGCTCTCGGGGGCCTGTTGCTTACCTCTCCTGAGGGTTTGAGGGTTGCTGTTGGTTGGAATAATAAAAGCTTTAATATTACTATAAGAAATAATGGCTCTGCAATTTTTAATTTTCCTCAGTAAATACCTTAAGATCTGAAAGTCCCAGAGAAAAAATAAGAATTTAAAGGGGCAATAAGAACCAAGCACCTCAAAATCACTTCCTCTTTACCAGCAGTAGGTCACAACACACCTGTATGTGAACACTCACACACACACACACACACACGCACAATCACACACCTATCCTTCTCCTCCCTGATAATCTATGGTGTTGTCTGTGTGTCCATTCAGAAAATTTTCCAGCCTTTCTGTAACTTACAAAACACTTTTTTTCTGGACATAAATAGGGATTTCAACTGGGCTGAAAGCTGTCACTAAATCACCCAAAGATTCATCAAGCCCCAAACAGCAGAGCGGGAAATGGTTGGAAGCTGATTGTAAAAGATTAAGGCAAAAGGCTCTGTCCCGAGGAATTGCTGTTGAACAGGAAATCAAATGACCTAAGGTGGCCGTTGGAGGGAAGGGAAGGAATGGACATAAATCAACGAAACAGCAAACTCCAAATTGCTCTCATGCCCATGGAAAATTCTTAGAGAAAACTCAAGAAAATGAAAATAGAACCAGCCCCAAATATATCCCAGATGTCCACTCTCGACTCCCAAGAAATAGGAAAGCAAAATGGAAAAAATACTTAAAATGAAAATGAACCCCTAGAGATACATCCCCCACTGATCAAACCCTGGGATTTACCTTCTCTAATTCTGAAGCCAAATAACAAATTTGGCACTTAAGGAAATGCTGCCTAGTTCACAAAAGTGTCTGTGTCTCTGGTTTCTCCAGCCATATTAATGGGCCTCAAGGGCAGAAACCAAAACTTGTCTTTACACTGAGCCTGTCGCTGCTAGTAGATGTTCAATACAGGGTTATTGATTGACTGAAAGATAAACCCTATAAATGTGAGGCTCTACACATACTGCCTGTGAATAAAATGCACACAAGCAGCCAGGATGCACAAAGAAAGGGTTTATGAAGCTATTGCTAATCATAATAATGAGAAATAAATAGTTTTTACAGTTTACAAAGCGCCTTCATAAATTTTATCTCTTAACGCCCATAACAACCATGTAAAATAAGTGTTGAGGTTAATTCTCCAGGCCACATCCTCTTACTCAGTTCACAAAAGAATGTACCCACTCTCACCCCAGGAATCCCGGCCCGAGCTGTGTCTACAGAAACAGGCTGGAGCGGGCTCTCCCTGAACATTCTCCAACAGACAGGGGCCTGAACAACAGCAGCCGCAGGCAGCACAGCAAATCAGCCACGAAGAGAAACCAGCGACCTTATTTTTCATATTCCTGCCATTATTAGTTCAGTTTTGGTTTGTGAGGATGGTTTTGTTTTATGTGTTTTTAACAGCAAATCTTTGGTCCTTCAATCAATCAATCTCTCTTCTCTCTCTCTCTCTCTCTCTCTCTCTCTCTCTCACACACACACACACACACACACACACACACACACTACACTAAAATGGGCTGGGGAAAATAAAGAATAACAACAACCTATTCCACTTCTCTTTTGATAACAAACCTGCACTTTGAACCAAGAAACTCAAGTAATCCTGTTTTGACAATGTTCTAGAACAATTTTCCACTTTTAAAGGCTTTGAGAAGTGAGTTTGGGATTGTACAATGTTCTGAATGCTTGGAGACATTTTGCATTATAATGTCTATAATTTAGTTTAAAGTATATCTATATAGGAAGTGTAAATGTCTGTATGCGTATGCGTCTAAATTAATTATAATCTACCCGATAGGGTAGGTTAGTTAACACTTGAAGAAATACACACCCCAGGAGTGTTAATGAGCATTTGAATGGTCCTTATCAGAAGTCCCAACTCCAGGAATTCCATGAAAATCACTTCAAATATCAAAGTCTTGATCTGTACCACATGAGTCATTCATTTAGCATAAGGGATATTCGGAACAATTTTTCATTATTGAAATGAATAATGTTTAAACACGTGAACTGGCTAGAAATACAGCACATGTCTGTCTCTACCATAGCATAAATAAGAATTGAGAAGTCAGATAATCCACCCCCTAGCCTGGGTCTCATTTTAATACTATATTACATTATTTGACTGCTAATCATCTTCCCTGATCCAAATAGAGGAATGACTGATCCTACCTCTGGATACATCTGCCGTTAATAAACCCTTCTTGCAAGGTGGTTTAAGATTACCAAAGAGCTGAGAGCTAAGACTTCATCAAGATTACAAGACCACTCTTCATGTTAAGGATTGCTTTGGCTATTCTGCGTCTCTTGTTTTTCCAAATGAAATTCCGCTTCTTTTTCTAGTTCTATGGAGAATGTCATTGGGATTTTAATAGAAATTACAGTAAATCTGTATGACACTTTTGGTAGTATGGCCATTTTCACAATATTAATTTTGTCTATCCAGGAGCATGGGAGATCTTTCCATCTACTAAGTTCTTCTTCAATTTCTTTCTTTAGTGTTCTGTAGTTGTCATTACAGAGTGAAAGGAGGGAAGGGGTTGTGGGGATGGTAAAACAAGTGGAATGAGATGGATATTATTACCCTATATACATGTACGGTTACACCATTGGTGTGACTCTGAACCATGTACAGCCAGAGGAATGAGAAGTTGTGCTTCATTTGTATACAATGTGTCAAAGTGCATTCTACTGTCATGTATAACTAATTAGAACAAATTTTTTAAAAAGATTTCAAGACCAGACCTATGATTGTGCATATCCTGATTGATAATAATTATTGGCAGAAGCAGCAGAATGCATTATAACTTCGTCATAACTTATCACCTGACAGTGACATTATGGGGGAGGCAGGGCACCATGAATCTCACCTACTTATAATCTCAGAAACAACCAATATTCACAAAAACAACACCACCACCTGCATAGTCAGATTTGGGTTACTATAACAAAATAACTGAGATGATTCACTCATAAAGAGAAAAGGTCAATCAATGGATGTGTAACTGATGTGATTCTGCAATTTGTATACGGGGTAAAAATGGGAGTTCATAACCCACTTGAATCAAAGTGTGAAATATGATATATCAAGAACTATGTAATATTTTGAACAACCAACAATAAAAAAAAATTAAAAAAAATAAATAAATAAAGAGAAAAGGTTTATTTTGGCTCATGGCTCTCAACGTTCCAGTGCAAGATCAGGAGGCCCCACTGTCTTGGGGCGTGGCCAGGGCAGCACATCATGGTGGAACAAAACCACCTACATGATGAATCAGAAAGGAAAGAGGAAAAGTGCAGTCCAGAGTCCCACAGTCTCCTTCAGGCATGTTCCCAATAACTTAAGGACCTCCCATGAGGCCCCACGTCCTAACAATCCACAGCACCTCCCAATAGCACCACCTTGGAGACCTTGACTTTAAAACGTGGATCTACTGGGAACATTCAAGATCCAAACTGTAGCACCGCAAATTGGCCTAGGAGTCTGCCACAGCCCGGCTTCAATACTGTCTGGAAGATGTTGGGAGTGGAGGAAGGCCCTCGCCTCTCCACCTGCATCACAGCCCACGGGGAAGGCTCTCACCTTCTCTCCTTGTTAGGGGAACTTCAGGGGCGACCATGTCTGCCCTTTCTCCACCTCCATCTCCCTGACGGTAATTCCCTGCATGGAAGTGACCAACTGTCACTGCACAGTAATGGTGGCGCATGGTCATTCCTGACGCACACCCAACCTCTCTCCACTTCCTTTTTTACTGCAGGGTCCCCTATCACATTGGCCTCAATGACATGTCCATTCATGTGCCTGGGTAGGAAATAGCTTCAGAGTCTGCTCTGCTCTCCATCAGCTAGTCAGTCTCTCTCTCTCTCTCTCTCTCTCTCTCTCTCTCTCTCTCTCTCACACACACACACACACACACACACACACACACACCACTTAGACCTCAAGACCCAGTTCAGGTCTAAGGGACGTTCTCCAATCCATCTTTTGCCAGGTGATGACAGAGGGGCTGCTGGGAGCTGGCCCAGGCATCACTTAATAAAACAACTCCTCATTCATCACTGGCTATTGATCCCTGGTGTAGACTACACCAGTCAGACACTCAGGGGAAAGGAGAGGTGCATGGCACCCTGAGAATGGCACTCTACCAGAATGCTCTCTGCCCATCAAAATCACTTTTATAACAATATGTCACAAGATGGTAAAATGTCTACAATTCAATGGCAAGTGAAAAAGTTTTATGCTCAAGACAATATGCAGGTTTGTTTCATGTATGAAAGAATAAATGGAACAAAATGTCCCCAAAATGTGCATCTGCCTATCTTAGATGACATTCCTGAAAATTTTGATCATTAAACTTTCAAAATGCTCTACAATGAACAAAAACATTCCTATGAAGTGAAAAAAAAATGTTACTGTAACAATTAGAATAGTTGCTCCCATCACTGTAGCTCTATACCAGCCACATCCCTGACTTAGGCATAAGATGCAAACTACATGTGCAATTTTAAATTTTTTATTACACCATATTTTTAGTGCATAAGAAAACAGGTGGAATTAATTTTAATAATGTGTTTTGTTTAACCCAATATACCAAAATATTATCATTTGAATGTAAACCCAATATAAAAATTATTTATGAGATATTTACATTCTCTCTTTTGTTACTGAGACCTAAAAATATGGTGTATACCTTAATTTTACTTACAGAGTTAGCCAGTTTTCAGGCTGGCCACATGTTAGTCCTTTTTTTTTTTTTGTTACTATAACAAAATACCTGAGGCTGGGTAACTTATAAACAAAGCTGACAGTTTTAGAGGCTGAAAGTCCATGAAGGAGAGATCACTTGAGGACACAGGAAGCCAGAGGGGAACAGCCAGTGATGACCCCCAGCCAGGCAATCACCTCAACACTGCCACACTGAGGACAAAGCTCCCAACACATGAACCTTCAAGAGGCAAAACTACATCCAAACCATAGCACCACATGTGGCTAGTGGTTCCCGTGATGGGACAAATTGCTCTATGCACTAGCGATGGAAAGCTTGACGCCAGCAGACAAGAAGGCTCCTGGTTTGCTTTAGACCTTGACATTCTCATATAATTCTGTTTTAAAGGTGGAGCGCGAAGGCATCTGTTTAGAAAACACACACATCCCCTTTACTGATCTGCTGCTGACTGGGCCACCTGCATGGGTTTTAGGCTGAGTCCACATTCAAATGATATTATTTTGGTATATTGAGTTAAATAAAATATATTATTAAAACGAATTTCAACTGTTTCCTTAGGCATTCAAAATACAGTGTGAAAATATGGTGTAATTCTTTCACTTTGTGAAGTGGAAGAGGTGAGCCTTGCCCCCGGTAGCCCCCCATCCAGTGGGACAGGCGGACCATAAATAGGCAATTACAACAGGGCGTGGCACCGATAGAGCACAGAGTTCCTGCAGGAGGGGACACTGGAGCCTGTCCAGGTAGCAGCAGGAGAATGGCATCAGGCACAGGTGCGTAACGGAGCAGCTCTCTGGAGTCCGGGTATGTTAGTGGTGGGGACCGTGAGTAGAGATAGGGAGGAGGCCACACACGGCCAGTCTCTCTAGGGCCCTGACCCTCTCTCCCTCCAGCAGGTGGACTTTCTCAGACACTGATCCTGTCTCTCCTATTTATTCTGGAGATGGAGTGTGAGGACCAGTTAGGGAAAGAGAATCACATCCATGGAGAGCTGAAGGTGCCCGGACCACACGGAGACAGCAGGGAATGGAGATGAGTGGGGGTGGGAGGAGGGGCAGGGAGGAGGGTGTGTAAAGTTCACTCCTAGTGAAGCAGCCTGGCTGAGCGGGTGAAGTCATGAACAAAGGAAGCCATAGTAACTGCAGAGAGACTTAGTGATCTTTGGGCATCATCAACTCCAGCCACCATGTTGATCCAGCCCAGATGTGAGCTGTGAGCCTGAACCTCTCTCCATAACCAGCCCAGCTGCCCTGTCTAGGGCCCTGTGCTCCTCAGGCCTAGGGCCCCACCCCGACCTTGTGCCTTTATTTGGACATCTGCTGGGGCTTCACCCACCTGGCAGCTCCTGTCTTGGTGGCCCTGCCCTTGATGGGAAGGACCACCACTGTCCTTCTGCCCATCTATCTGCCTTCTGGAATGTTCCCTCCTACCAGGAGCAGCAGTCCACTTCCAGTCATTCCTCTTAAATATGGTGGTTTTTTTTTTTTTTTCATCTCAAATTTAATGTCAGACTGGCCAAAAGTAATTTTAGCAATACCAAAGCACTCAGATTTTCCTTCCAGTGCCAAAATCCTATTTCCAGCAAATGTAATTTCTCGCACTAAGTACAAATGTGTAGCATACGGCCAAAGCATCAGTGATGTTACTCACATTCCTAGAACACTTGGTAGTTTCCAAGACACACCAGGGGCTTCCCATTGTTCTCAAAGCAGTATCCCAACTTACCATCCAGCCTCTCTGTGACCTGACACTGTCCCTGCCCCAAGGCCCCTCTCTCTCTGCCTGGCCTTGGATCCTACTTTCCATTCAGCTTCTGGCCTGAATTGCGCTTCCCTCTTCCTCTCACCTCTGCTGCACCTCCGTATGAGCTCCCCCTTCTACCTGGACAGCATCCTCTCTTTTGCACGGAGTCCTGCCTTTTTCAAGTTATCAGTGAATTTCCTACACTTCCTCCAGGGACCCTCTCAGGTGCAGCACAGCGCCACCCCAGGCTGGGATTGGCGCCTCCCTTAGCAACTTGAACAGAGTCTCCTAGGCCAGGCCATACTAGGTGCTTCTATCCTGCTGGTGCCCCTACCTACCCCAGACTGAGAGCAGCTCTAGAGGGCATCCTGAGTCTCCCTTATCCTTGTCCCCCATGCAGGGTCTAGCACAGATTGAAATGGATGCACTGTGTCTTATTCTTCCTCTTGATACTGGGGTTGAGCAGGCTCAAAAGAAATTGCTAAAAGATTCATCCAAATGGCAACCCCCCAGTATCTGTGAACATGACCTTATTTGGAAATAGAGTCTTTGTAGTTGTAATTAAGCATCTCAGGATGAGATCATCCTGGATTTAGAGTGAGCCCTAAATTCAAAGACTGTGATCTTTATAGGAGAAAGAGATTTAAGACATAGACACGGAGGGACACGCGAGTAAAACACCGTTGCAGACAGAGGCAGAGACTGGGGGGACAGGTCTATAAGTTTTGCTGAAGACTGCAGAAGCTAATAGAGAGACATGGAGTGGATTCTCCACAGAGCCTCCAGAGGTCAACCCTACTGGCACTTTGATTTCAAACTTATGGCCTCTAGAATTGTGAGAAAATAAAGTCCTGTTGTTTCCAGCTACTACATTTTGTGGTAATTAACTATAAACACTCTAGGAACCAAATAAAAGGGTATTACTGAGAAATAGAACAGGAATGTGTATTTGATGGCTATGTGCTTAAGCAAAAATATTCCCTGCTTCTAACATGGTTTCATTTGGGGAATTTCCATATATGTCTAACTCACTTCGCCCCCAACTTGAGAACCCCCTCTGCACACTCGCCCCCAGTTTGGTGAGTCATCTGCAGTAGGAAAGCATCCTGTTCGGGGGCTCCCTGCACCTCCCCCTCGCCCCCTACTCCATTGCTTCCCACTCCCTGCAGTGGAGTCCCTCAGATCCTGTGACCTTGGGGACCTCTGCACTGTGATGCCTCTCTCCTCCCTCCCAGCCCTTGGCCTGCAGGCTGCTCCTCTCTGCCACTTAGTCCCCCAGGTGAGGTGTCTTACAAGTTCCAAGAGCAGCCTCATGCCAATCCTGACCTTACCACGGCTCTTCCAGGTATGTCCTCATAGCAGCTGGGCTCCCAGAACAGAGTCCGTGAGTGTGACATGCGTGGACATGTTTTCACATCGTCTATGCACCATCGACACGCCGATAATGATGCTGATGGCTAATTTAGAGCAGCAAGAGCTAAAGGAGAAAAGATCTTTTCTTGTCTATCTAAAACACATTTTCAGGTTCAATATCATCCATGTTATCTTTAAAGAGGCATTGCTTCCCAAGGCGTGGGCTAACTCACTTCTTCAACAGAAACTTGAGAGCAGAATAAAAATGAAGGTATGCCAGTCTCCATAAGGAGTGTCTGTTTTGAAACAGTTTAAAAAACAAAGTAAATATCTAATCCCACCATAAGGTATTTGCTGATTGTTCTAGAAGGCAGGTGATATTACTGCCCCAACTCGGACAGCTCCCACCCTCACCCCCACCAAGAAAAAAAAATATTTGATTTCAGTCATGGAGTGAAGGCAACTGAAGAAGATGCCACATTCCTGTGCTGCAGGAGTTCTGGGATACTGGGAACACGTCTGGGTGAGCATACGGAGCATGCCAAGGAGAGATATTAGCAGTTTTTTTCCATGATGTGGGGAAAGGCACTGTTGAGGACTTCAGGGTTTGTTTATGTAATTTTAACACAATTCAGTAACTTTCCAGAAGGTCAGAGGGCCTGGAGCAGATGGTGGGCTTCCTCTGATTCACCACAGTAGCGGGCTTCCTGGCCGGTCCCCTCACCCGGGTTCAGGGCCTTGTTATCGTCCCTCCTGCCTCCTGCGCACGGCCTTCCCTTCATCTGCCAGAGACACCGGAGCAGGGTTCACACGGTTGATGGCGTCACTCCCCTGCTTAGGACTTTCCTCTCACCATTGCCTGGGGGCCAAGATCTAGACCCCTTAACCGGGTCACCCCGTCACTCCAGCTTCAGAGTCCCTACAGCAGCCAGAAGCACCTGAGCCCACCGCATCAGTGACGTCTGAATGTCCAGCTCACCGCACTCAAGGCTGATTTACAGCATTTCATAAGTGAAGAGGGTTTTCGTGTAGTTACGTATGCCCCTCTATTTCATTTGCTTTTGAACACTCGGCTGGCTTTACTGTCAAACTTTGATGTGATTTAGCCTAATGGCTTAACATGTTTTTAATGTATTTTAAAACCCAAAGACATTCATTAAGAAGTGCCTCAAATGCATACAAAAACATGAAAAATGTGTGTGTGTGTGTGTGTGTGCACGCGCGCGCATACATGCTTATGCTGATGGTGTTGCAGTTAGGGAGTAGAACGTCCTTGCTGGTAGGACACCCTGTCATGATATCGGGTAGAGGTGAGACTGGGTATGAAATTCACCCTCAAATGATAATAAAAGGAAAATATATGAACTTGAGAGAGTAACACCATGTGGGAACTCTACAAATTGAAAAGTTGGGGAGAGTGGAGCAAGTGTGTTGAATCTAAGTCAACTTATCACTGGGCACACTGATCCTAAAGGAGCTATCTTTGGAGTAAACTGCCATCTGATGGCCTCGTCCCTCAGCAGGAATTCCTTGGTTAGTCTCAGAAGCCCCAACTTAAATGCCTCCTTGATCTTCTCTTGCTCCCCCAGGCTAACACTCTATTGTCCACACCCCTCAGCCATACCTGTACCGTATCTCACCTGGGGCTGCAGTCAGTCCTCCAGGAGGAACTGGAGAGCTCCTGGGGCCTGGGCTAGAGCCAGGCACACACAGGCATCCAAAAACCTTGTCCTGGAGGGAATCCGTGCAGAAATGGGGAAATGAGTGAAAATATATCATCTATTCTGTATATGACTATACTCTTTTACCCCCTGGGATACGTAGAAAAAGAGCTAATAAAAATGGACTGATCTCAAAAGAGCTCGCACTTGAAGAGCTGAGAAGTCAAGAATCAGCAAGTAAAAGAAACAGGCTGTTGGCAGCTGAGTTTGTCCAGAGCACCCTCCAAGCAGGAGGCCACGGGGGCTGGGCACTTCACAGCGCAGGGTGTGTGGATGCTGCCGGCTCCTCCCCTGGAGCACCAGCCTTCCCCCTTCCGTCCTGACCACAGAATAGATGGCAAACTGTCCAGATGTGCTGCCTTCGGCCTGAGCCCTTGAGAAGATACGGCCCTCAGTCCTGTCTTTCCTGTGGACACACCATACTGGCAGAATCTCAAGCAGAGTTCCATCCATGTGTTACAGCAGACCCACAACAAAGGACGGGGCTTTCATGGCTAAGCATGTTTGCAGCCCTGAAACAGGAGAAGGTGTGGAAATGAAAATCTCCAGCCTCTGGTGAGGCCCGAGGGAGGGAGTTTTACAGCCATCTTGCCTCGGGCCATCCTCACCCACTTGATTTCAGGACATCTTTACACCTAACACACCTTCCATGCCCTTTAATAACATTTCTTCTCAGTTGCAAAACTTCAACACATCATAATTCAAAACACATTCGATTACAGGCCTTTAAAAACCGTTTCTAAATTCCACAGTATCTTCCTTATTGTGTCACGTGTTGCTGTGTATATCACCCTCCATTTCTTAAGATTTATTACCTGCCTAAAAACTCATGAACTATTGTTTTAAATGTAAAGTTTGGGGAACTGGATCATAATTTAAAATCCTACTAAGCCCTTCTCATTCCCACCTTCCAGCCAGAACCTTTAGGGATACCATAGAGAAATGAAAACCACACAGCTTTTGTAGAGAGACCAGACTTTATGACTGTATCCATGGTCATCCTAAACTTCAGTTTCCTCACTGCTAATTAAACAATAGCAATTGTGCCAACCTAGGAAGAATGTCCTAACTATGTCTGATGTAATTAATGCCAAGTGCCCAACATAGCACATGTATTAGTGGATCCTCAGAAGATGTCTGGGTTAGGGTTTTCCAGAAAAACAGAACCAAACAGGATAAAGAAAGAAAAAGACAGGTTTACTCTAAGGTATTAGCTCACATGATTACAGAGGCTGAGAAGCCCCACAGTCTGCCATCTGCAAACTGAAGATCCAGAAAAGCTGGTAGTATGGTTCAAAGGCTTAAAAACCAGGAGCACCAAAGGGCAGATCAATGTCCCAGCTCATGTATTTAGGCAAAGATAAATTCAACCCTCCCCCACCATTTTGTTCTATTCAAACCCTCAATAGATTGGGTGATGCCCACTCACATTGGAGAGGGTGGATCTGCTTTACTCAGCCCACCAATTCCAATGCTAATCTCTTCCAGAAACATCCTCACAGACAAGTGCAAAAGAAAACATTGAAGTAGTTATCTGGGCATCCCATAGCCCAGTCAAGCTAATATATAGAATTCGCCATTTCAATGTCAGTTCCCTCCCTGCTCTAAGAGTAAAAGCTGATGTTTACTGAGCTCTTACGTCATTCAAAGGCTCAGACAATCTGTGAAGAAGAGAGAAAAAAAAAAAACAGGTGATTATTTGAGATCTTAAAATTGCATTTCAGGGAGCACAGATTCCAGTAGAAACCAGAATAGGCTGTGTTGGGGAGGGGCTTCGAGGGTCCTCTTAATGGTAAAGAAGAGGAAGTTTAAATGAATTGCACAGGGTGTTTTTGGGAATTACATTTTGAGGATCATCTTCTCCGACAGCTCACTGGTCTAGCTGCTCACTGGCAGCATCAGCTGGTCCTGCTCCATGTGTAGCCTGATGGGCAGCTCAGGCCATACCACTCTTCTGGGAAGAGTTTGATTACACAATCCTCAGGATGCTCATTCTCAGTGAATAACTCTTTTGGAACAACAGCAAGTTTGTAGAGTGGTCACCATAGCACAAGATGGAATCTGGCTTGTCAAACAGAGTCACTGCTGTCCATCTTCTTTCATCCTTCCCATGAGCTTTCTTGTGGGGTAAGCCTTAGTCTTCATAGCAACCCCCTAAATAGATTTTAATTCACATAAGAAACTTTGGGGAGGTTTGAAAGTCACAAAGCCGAACACTAACAAGCTACATCCTAGAGGAACAGCTGAGGTGACCTCTTGCAAAAGAAGTTTGAACAGTTACTTGTAAACTCATTTTCAAAAGGTTCAAAGAAGGCACCTTGGAGTCATGGAGACAGCAACAGATGAGCAGTCCAATAATTTGGGCTCTGGTCCTAGCTCTGTCAATTACTGGTTCTGTGACTGCTGATGGACATCCCTTTCAGGACCACCATGATGTAGAAGACTATTTTTTCTTTTCCTTGAAACAGAGGGGCCTGCTAGACAGTGACCACTGATCTTGAAAGCAGGGAATGCCAAGGTCCCTGTGTCTTCCTGAAAATAGGCTATACATCTGCAGTGAGAGAGGAAAATAAATAACCTGTGCAAATTTCCTGCTCTTTTGTTTAGCGATTCATCTTGCTTACATCTGTATTCAAAAAGGCAAATTTTAAGTTCCAAACAGTCATCACCATGGGTCACAATTGATGACCCTGGGGAAATTTTGGAAAGGTTCTACATCCCCTCCCCTTGTAGGACAAGTCACCCGATAAACCATTCAATCTCCTGGCTATAGGTAAGTTCCACAAATGTCGCTTTTCCAGCCCTACCCCACTGAGAAAAAGCGGGGCATGGGACTATTTGATACCCAAGAGGAAGAGGGTATCCTAACCCAAGCAAGCGGTAATGGTTGGATATTGCCTGACATCATATGCATAAAATCCTTTGACTTACCTCTGACCTATGGTAATAAAAATTATTAATCAAGGCAATGCAGAAAAGAGATTTATGTTAAGTGTGACAGGCCCTGAAACACTGACCTTAACGGAGTTGATTCATGTTAAGTTCACCTTAAATTCATTATCCAAAAACATGACAATAGTGATATCTATGTGACTACTTCAAAAGCCCTGTGAAGACTAGATTTGGGAGGAAGCACTGCATCGTAATTGAAGGCTCAGATTCTAGAGCTTAACAGCCTGAGTTCAAACCCTGTCTCTGCTACCTTCTAGATGCGTGACCTTGAGCAAGCTATTCATTCATTCTTCCATTCACTTGCCTTGGCTACTCGTCAGACTCCTCATTGGCAGAGCAGGGGAGAGTGAAGTCCTGCATCATGGGGTTGTTGTGAGGACTAAATTGGGTAATGCACACAAAGCCTGGAGAGCTGAGGCTCATGCAGTAGTAGAGCTATTTTGTGAAACCCCTTTAAAAGAGAGAACTGTCACCCAAAGACACTGGTGCTCTGTGGAAGGGCCTTTTCCAGAAGCTTTCTGTGGATTTTCAAGCCATGAGAGTCTAGAAGTTTGCTTCTACGCCACTTCAAAATAGCCCACCCAATCTTTGAATCATAAGAGCAACATCAGTAGTTCCAGAACCTTAGAGAAACATTATTAAAGCCCCATAGGCCCCCTCCTGCCTTCCTTCATCCCAAAGCCTCGGCTTGAGCTCAGCTAGAAATGATGGCCATGTCTAAGGACCAAGATGATGACTGGAGCCAGGAGCTATAATTGAATCCCATTTTCCAACACAGGCAGCAGGGCCGGAGCATTAACCCTTCCACCACCACAGCCAAGCATCGTTCTCCCCCTCCTGTCTTAGAGGCAGGCATGCAAAAGTCTAGTTGATAAAAACCTACATGTCAGTGATTAAAAATCCTGGCTCTTTCTGAAAAAAATTCACCAAGAAATTCACCACCAAGCCCTTACTGATTCAGTTCCCAAGACCTGATGCATCATCAATCTATTAATTATGACCTATCTCAACAAGTCAATGACTTCAACCTCAAACACTCAATTAAAAACATGGAATGTGCATCCTCGGTCGTGATGTGGGAATACCACCAGGCACCCATATGGCTGAGTATGACATCCCCTCTGTTGGTCCCTTCATTTAGCCCCTAGCACGTCACCTAGCATGATCTGACATGTAATGTGCTCCATAAACACGGGTTAGCCCCCTCACATACATTGTATGGCTTTTAAACCTAAACTACCCTTCACAGTAGGCATTATTACCTACACTGACTCATTTTATAGTTAGTGAAACTAAAGTTCCCATTGGTTCATGGATTTGCCCAAAATTATAACAGAGCTTAAAAAAGACACAAATGAGACCTTCTACCTGCATCTCTCAATTCAAGGTGAGTGTGTGTAATGTTTTTCTGTAAGTATAAGAAGTTGGGAAATAACATGGAACTGGCATCTCTTTTAATTAGAATGCCACAAGCCCCATATTATAGATCCTGCGATGGTATGTGCAGCTGTAGCAAATAGGCATTTTTACATGTCGATCAAAATTTGGCAGTTTACCTGAGAAGGAGGATAAAATGCAGGCAAGCAGAGAATCTCTGTCTCAACAGGAAGGTTTGTTAAGAAATGGAGAAGGCAAGTGGGGTTCAGGGAGGAATAGAGGTGGGTGATCCAGGCTTGAAAGTCCTCTTTCTCCCCACCTTTTCCAAATCCTCCCTCAGCCCATGGGCCCCTCTAGCTGCTGCCAAATTTCACAGTGTCTGTTTTCTCACCTCCCACTCACTCAAATCTGCTTTTCCCCACACCATGCTCCTGAAATTGTTTTCTCCAGTACAAAAGAGGTTTCTCCCTTCCCTCATGAACAATGTGAAGCCCAACAAAACAAATCCTCGTTCTTTCTCTTTTGTTAGTTTAATCAAATCACTCATTTATTATAAAATTTACCCATTATATAAAATCACTGGCAAAGAGATGAGAAAAATTAAAAATTGCTAAAACAAAATCATCCAGAATTCTGCAACCAAGGGGTAACTACTGTTAAGGTGCTTGTGTGTATCCTTCCAGACTCTTCTTAGCACATCCACAAGTGTATACCCATGCATCTTTTTTACAAAACAATACCAGAACATAGATATTTTCAAACCTGCTTATTGTGTTTGGTTTTCACTCAACAAAATATCACACACGACTTTTCATGTTAATGCTTAAAAGCACAGAAAGATCATCACGGTTGCAGCATAAACTACCTAGTTAATTCTCTATTGCTGAATATTTAGGTAGTATCTGATTTTTTCATAGTATATTCTATACTTTAAGAGCACTTCAGAACCAACATCTTTGGGTACTTGCCTCATCATGACTTTAGGATAAATGCTACCACGCACATGGCCTTCTCGTGTATCATGAGTCCCCTTAGCAGCTCTCTCTTGGTTTGGGGGATCAATGGCAAGAACATCTGTCCAGCTGCTCTTGGTCTTATCTCCCCCTTCACTTCTTCATGTGGACCCTTGGCACTTACACTGCGTGCGGCTTCCAGGCCTTTCCTCCACTTTGCTAACCCTTACTCTTCTTCTTCCACTTAAATATCAGCTCTGGACGCCTCCCACCACGTTAACCCTTCACCTCTGCAATGCGCAGGAGCTTAGAAAGCAATACTAATAACTAGAATCAACAAATGGGACTTACTCAAACTAAAAAGTTTTTTCTCAGCAAAAGAAACAATAAGAGAGGTAAATAGGGAGCCTACATCCTGGNGGGGAGGGGAGGGGAGGGGGGATAGTAGAGGATAGGAAAGGCAGCAGAATACAACAGACACTAGTATGCAATATGTAAATCAATGGATGTGTAACTGATGTGATTCTGCAATCTGTATACGGGGTAAAAATGGGAGTTCATAACCCACTTGAATCAAAGTGTGAAATATGATATATCAAGAACTATGTAATGTTTTGAACAACCAACAATAAAAATTGAAAAAAAAAGAAAGAAAAGAAAGCAATACCACAACATCTGGCATGCTGGGTCCCTGGTGCCGAGGAAGCTGGAAGGCACCAGAAGTAGCCCTCCCAAAGCAGTCTCTCCGATTTTCTCCTGCCTCCTCCTTCTTTCCCGAGGCAGTCTGAAACCAGAATTCCTCTTACTCAAGGTGGACCACAGAAACTAGAAACCCCCTCCCCAAAGTCAGCCATCTTACCTTGACCCTCCCCTTGCCTGCCTTTCTATACGTGAGCTGGACATAGGAAATGAGACTCTCATTCCGCAGGGGTCCTGCCCCATGCCCTGGAGGAACACAGAGAAGCCAAGAAACATCTGAAAGACAGCCTTCTGGGCTTCCAAAGCCATCAGTGCACAGCCTTTCTATCCAGTCACCTCTACACGGCTGTCCCTGCTCTATCAAACCCAAGCATAGAATCCAAAACTCCTGCTTTGGGGGCATTGGGTGTAGAGGCTCTCGTGTCACCTAAAACTTTGATTAAGCAAGTCGGTTATGTTTTATTAAGCTATTTTGGGGGGTTATAGAAGTATTGACTAGGCCTTTATGACAGGTGAGAAAAAGAATTATATCACTACCACTAATAATAATAATAATGTTAATAAATACACACACTAAACACTTCCTTTGTGCCAGGAAATACCCTAAGCATGTTACACAGGTATGTCATTTTAACCATTCAGCAAATCCGTGAAGGAGCTCCTGATACCCCTGTTTTACAGATAAACTGCCTTGTAAATGCCGTTAAGTTTGTTGGGATTTCTTTTAACTCTCGGTGCCTCTATATGAGCACTAATACAAAATTTTAAACTAACTAAATACATGTGTATGTGTGCAGCTCTAACTAAAGTTTGAAAATTTGCTATCGGATTTGATGAATAAATTATTTTTAAAAAACAACTAAAACTGATGTCATGGTAGAGGAAGGAATTACAAGATGCAATTGAAGATAACTATGCAATCTAAGATAAAGCTATATGGATAAAAATTTAGAAGTTAGCCAGACATGGTGGTGGATGCCTGTAACACCAGTGGCTCAGAAGGCTGAGGCAGGGGGATCCCAATTTCAAAGCCAGCCTCAGCAAAAGTGAGGCACTAAGCAACTCAGTGAGACCCTTTCTCTAAATAAAATGCGAAATAGGGCTGCGGATGTGGCTCAGTAGTCAAGTGCCCCTGAGTTCGATCTCCAGTACCCCTCCCCCCAAAAATTAGAAATTAGTGAATTATGAGTATTCTAGGTTAAAACTCAGCCATGGAATCTGGTAAACACATTAGTCACCTTTACATATCAGTTAAAACTAGGCAAACTCCAACATGTATATACTGTTTTAGTCTAAATCTCAGCCATTTTATCAAGTAGTTAGAGTTCTATAATAAAAATCAAGTTCTTGTTTTATTGTACCCAGCTAGTCAAAAGGAAAATTGGAATCCTTGCCCCCCACCAAAAAAAAAAAAAAACTACCACATACTGTCGTCATTAAGCATTTATATAAACATATTACATTTTTAAAGCAGTCAACAAGTAATTAGTTGAACCTAGAATTAGATTTGCTTTTTATTGTCAGAATGTAGGAATAAACCTATTGTGTAGGTTATTCAACTATTAAACCTTGACCAAAAAAAATTTATTGTTAATTGTTTAAACAGCAATAAAATTAAAACAACTTTTTTTTCTTTCAAATCAGCTAACAAGACCATTATGACTTTCACTAATTCACCTAGTTTCTAACAAAAGTAAAATAATAAGCACTCATTGAAGAGTAGGCTGCGCCTCCTCAGACAGGAGGTCCCAGGGCTGCTGAATTGTGGGAATCCATGCCAGGTGCCAAGAGATGGCCAGACAGACACAGCTGATCTTCTTGGAGCATCAATTTTCCTAACAATGTGGGGAGATAAACATTATGTTAATTGACAAACAAGAACAATTACACTATGAAATAAAATAAAATTTTGTGATTTTTTAAAATAAAAAGATGTCACCTTCTTAAATGCCTTCCTTTTACTCTATAAACCTACTCCTTTTGACCTTTGCACCATTTTAATGTTTTGCATCCTAGAAAAGTATTTTTTTAATATTTTTCAATTGTAGGCAGACACAATACCTTTATTTTATTTATTTTTATATGATGCTGAGGATCGAACCCAGGCCCTTACACATGCTAAGCAAGCACTCTGCCACTGAGCCACAATCCCAGCCCTAAAAAGTAATTTTTTAAAGCTACAAGATGGGAAAATGTTTTAGAGAAAATAAAATAATTTTTTGCATGTCTGAATGTGTGGCAAATTTATGTCTATTACTTGTATATATGATTGCAAAGATAATCCTTGTCCAAAATATGGATATTAATCTCTCTTTTCTCCACTCCAGAGTTATGGCCCAAAGTAACTACTAGAAATTCACAATTCTTTTAACTAAATTTTCTTCACCTTGAATTTTTGAATTATTAACTTAAGTTTAAATTTATTTTGATTAAGTTTTAATTTATTTCTTTTTTCCTTAAGAATTTTAACTTGTGAGAATATATAATGTTCAAAATCCTAAAGAAACAAAAGAATACATATAAATGTTTTTCATTTCACCTCTGTCCCCAGTCCGCCAGTTTCCATTACTAAAAATAAAACCAGTGTTATCAAACTTTCTTATATCCTTCCAGAAGTCTCCTCAAATCTGACTCTGGCAGCCCCTGCATCCCACACCCTATCACACAAGGATCCAGAGAATTTAATCTCAATCATGTTAAAGAATGATTCTTTGAAGGCATAATCATGACTTTCATATAAATAGAAAGTGAACATGGGTCAATATTTTATATAACTCATTAAATAAGAATGGAAAAAGTAAGGTATTGGAACAGTTGAAAGGGGAATTTGAAGAACCACATCTACTTAAGCATATAAGAAATGACAAAGGAAATTTGCAAATAGTTGCAACCTGAACCTATTCACGGGGTGTTTTAGTGAGCTCTCTCTCTCTCATGGCTATGACTGAAAAATCGGACCAGAACAACTATAGAGGAGGAAAGATTTATTTAGGAGCTCATAGTTTCAGAGGTCTCAGTCCAAGGACAGCAGTCTCCATTCTCCGGGGCTCAAGGTAAGGCAGCACATCATGGAGAAAGAGTGTGGCAGAAGGAACCAGCTCACATGATGATCAGAAAGCAGAGAGAGGGGCCTCCACTTGCCAGATACAAATATATACCCCAAAGCCATGACCCAATTCCCACCTCCTCCAGCCACACCCCACCACTTCAGTTACCACTCAGTTAATCCCTATCAGGAGATCAATTCACTAATTGGGTTAAGACTCTCAAAACCCAATCATTTCTCTGACCCTTCTTGCACTGTCTCACACATGAGCTTTTGGGGGACATCTCACATCCAAATCATAACATAGGGTAATAATCAACTGCATTTCAAACCACATAACTAATCTTCATTTCTATAAACAATAAGCTTTTCACTAGCATCAGTTTTCTACAACTTATCGATTTGTAAATTAGCTGACGATCAATGAGGCAGAGACAGGCAGGAAAGGTGTTTTGATAGAGTACTCCAGTATCCCTCTTGCACTCCATCATCCTTCTTTCCCCATTCTGGTCTTCCACAGTTTTCCTGACAACCACTTCGATGGAATCCTCATTGCCCCCCACTAAACGCGACACACCCCTGAGATATGCGACGGCACAGGGATCTATCTCCCAGTAGGGAGTTCAGAAGCCTGTTTCCACCTATGGACTACCTTGTTCACTGCCGGCTGTTCAACATCCTAGTTATGGTTCCGTGAGGAGAGGAGGACCCTCCCCCCATTCTTTCCCTGGTGTTTTATTTTGAATTCCCCAGAAGTAGTTCCTGAGCTAAGGACTTAGAGCTGGTAGTTTACTTAGGAAGTACAAGACCACTGGTAGAGAAGGGAGAGAGTAAGAGATGGAAAGACAGAATGAAAGGATGCGGTATCTGGAACTTCATCCTGGGTTAATAATGGAAACCATTGCAAAGCACCCTCTTTAGTTGTCCAGCTAAGGGGCAAGGGAGCTGGCATATTTATGCCCTGGTTCCCTACGGTCATTAGTGGTGGGTTTCTCCCAGAAACATTAATTCTCTGGCACTTTTAGCCTTCTCTGATGGAGAGCAAAGCAGCCTTCCAAAGCCTTACATGCACCTATGGCAAAAAGATGCACCTAGGGGCAGGTGGTTGGACATGCCCAGAAAGGCAGCTGAAGCCTCAGGTATCTACTTGAAATGGAGAAGAAAAATAAGAACAAAATACAAAACATGCTTCAAACTTGACACTGCCACGTAGACACTTTGCTCCAAGCAGCTCCAAAGAAGAACAGTAAAAACACAACATCCACCATCTCCTATGACCTGGTGGCTTCGCAAAAGGGAATCTCCCATGTGTCACTGAGAAGCCTTGGAGACAGCAGCGTAAACTCTTAGCAAGGCTGAGGACTGACTGCTCCAGTAAACCTCTTTCCCTGGCATTCAGAGGGTATTTTTCTAGATTGTTCCATTCTTATGACCTTCTTCCTGCTCAAATCTGAGCTCTAAGGATATATTTCTTCTTAACCCTGGGATGGGAAGTGATATTTAGAAATACTGCCATCTCTGCACATTTTATCTTCTCATACTTTTAAAATTATTTTATATTCTATGGTCTTTAATAAAAAAAATAGAAGAAACTACCATTTTTTGAGAGTTTAGCAAACATTAGCAGCTTTACAAACACCATCTCTCTTTTTTTATACTCTATTAGTTCATATTAATCATACAGAACAGCAGCTTTATTGTAGCGTATTCATACATGTGATGACATATTTCATCAATTTCATTCTTCTCCCTCCCCCCATCTCCTTCCTCTGCCCTAAAAGTCTCCCTTCTAATTTCATGAGATTCCCCCCCACCACCTACTTTTTCCCCTTTTTTCTCTCTAGATTCCATAAGAATCCAGATTCAAGAAGAATCTGGAGAGAAAATACAAGGCCATTATCTTTTTTGAGGCTGGCTTATTTCACTTAACATGATGCTGTCTAGTTCTATCCATTTTCCTGCAAATTACAAAATTTCATTCTTTGTGGCTGAATAAAACTCACTAGTATATATGTACCCCATTTTCTTTATCCGTTCATCTGTTGACAGACACCTCGGCTGCTTCCATAATTTGGCTATTGTGAATTGTGCTACTATAAACTGGAGTATGCATGTATCTCTAAAGTATGCTGACTTTTGTTTTTTGGGATAGATATCAAGAAGTCATATAACTGGCTCATATGGTAGGCTTATTTTTAGTCTTGTGAGGAACCTCCCTAGATTTCTATAGAGACTGTACTAATTTATACTCCTACCAACATTGTATGAGGGTTCCCTTTTCCCCACATCCTCACCAACATTTACTGTTATTTGTATTCTTTAAAATTGTCAAATTCTGACTGTAGTGGGTTGAAATCACAGTGTAATCACAATCATTTTCATTTCCCTGATAATTAAGTTGTTGAATATTTTTTCATATAATTATTGACCATTTGTACTTATTCTTTTGAATAGTGTCTGTTTAGTTCATCTGCCCATTTATTAAATGGTTATGGGGGGCATTTCTTAAGTTCTCTCTATATTCAAGATATTAATCCTGTTTTAGAAGAGGAGGTGGCAAAGATTTCCTCCCATTCTGTAGGTTCTCTCTTCATACTGTTTCCTTTGCTTTTTAGTTTGATGCCACCTCACTTATTGATTCCTGGTACTGTTTCCTGAGCTACAGGAGTCCTGTTGAGGAAGTCACTGCCTATGCCTGTATGTTGTAGTGTTGACCTTATGTTATCTTCCAGCAGTTTCCAAGTGTTTGATCTAATTCCTAGTTCTTTCCACATTGAGTTGAGTTCTGTGCAGGAGAAGAGAGAGTGACGTAGTTTTCATCTTTACTTATACAGTTTCCCAACACTATTCATTAAAGAAGCTGTCTTTTTCTCCAGTGTAAGTCGTTGACACATTTGTCAAGAATCAGACGACTGCAGCTGTTGTGGGTCTGCCTCTGTGTCTTCTGTTCTGTTCCGTTGGCCCACTGCACATGATCTCTCTTAAAAATCTCCACACCACGCAATTGGGAAGCATGTTTAAATGAGGGCTATGATCCAGAGAGGATAATAAATTTCTTTGAAATCACAGAGCTACAGTTGGAACTATGATTCAAACCTTCCCCATCTGACATTTTCCCCTATACCATAATAGGTATTTTCTTTGTTAAATTCTTTATCAAAAATCTAAACATTTATAAGAGAATGAAAACATAGAATCTTCCCTATTTTTTTTTCCAAATCCTAGAAGGGTTTGAGCTCTTTTGATCATTATGACAGCCAAAGAACAAAAAAAAAATTCAATTAGTGGACATCCAAGTCAATTCTCCCTGCTCCAGGAAGTTTTGCTGGGACTTTACACTTTAATTTAATCATCTTGCAAGAGCAAGATCTCCAGTGGCTTCCATCCGGCAGCACATGGCTCCTTCCAAAGCTCTACTTTATCTTTTCCTTTTAACCCAGTGGAGGACCCAGTGACTGGAGTAAGAGGCCAGAGCTTTGCCGACAGACAGACCTAACTTGTCACCTGTGCTGCTGAGGCTCAGCAGTGTGATCTGAACAAGCTATCCATTCATTCAATACAAAACTGGCCCTCTACTAAGTGGCAGGCTCTGTTTCCTCCCGTGGATAGGGCTGTACATAAAAATCGGTCCTCACGGTAGACTGTGTAAGGGGCCAGTCAAGAATCAAGGAAACTCACAAACAACTGTGATTCAGGTTCAATGTTACAGCTTGTGGGAGGCAGATTCTAAGATGGCCCTCAGTGACCCCCGCCTCCTGGTATTATTGTTTCCTAAGTGTGAGCTGAACCCAGCCACTTGTTCCTAAATGGCAGAATATGGCAAAAGTGGTGGGTCATTGCTTCCATGATTAGGCTAAGTAAGTTGGTGACTTGTATCTTGCTGGAGGACTCTCTCCCTTGCTGTCTTTGATGAAACAAGCTGCTATACTGGAGGTTTCCATATGCCAAGGAATTGAGAGTGGCCTCCAGCCAACAGCCAGCTAGGAACTTGGTTTCTCAACCCAACAAGTCACCATTAACAGAGCCCACCAATGACCACATGAGCTTGGGAGCAGATCCTTCCCCAGTGAAGCCAGTCTTATTTGACATCTTGATGGTAGCCTTGCGAGAGACTGAAAAGTAGAAGGCCCAGGAATGCCATACAAGTAAATACCAACCAAGGAGGCAGGTACCTCACCTGTCTTGCTCATGCGTACCCCAGGCAAGCCCAACATTGGGCATATGGTAAATGCTCAATAAACATCTGTTGAGTAAGTAGATGAAAGCAAGGGCAATACAAGAGAGGTTTATGCAAACAAGAGAGTGACATGAAACATCTCACATGTTGCATCTACATCCATGACAAAATGTGGAAGATAGATTTAAGTGAGGAGGCAAAGTCCATGTCTTATTCATTTTTGTGTACCCGCAATGTCCAACATGGAACCATCTAATCTACAATTGTGTAATAATGAGATTACCAAAACAAATCATTTTATCAGAAGTCACATTTAAAACATTTATCTTACCAAGTTAAAAAAAAAAAAAACACCTATCTTGGTGTCTTTAATTAAGAGATAGAAAGTTACACATTTTTAATGCAAAAGGCTTTTTTTCTGGCATGAGTTTCACTAACAAAGGTGGCATTTTAGTTGTGCATACATTTTCTTAAGGTAAAAAAAAATAACAAGTTAATTCATCTGAATTCACCCAAAAATTTACATATGAATTCCGTTGATAATCCTTAAAGAGTTTGAGTTTGAAGAGAATTTAATTCCATCATCTCAAAGAACAGATATGGAAATAGGCCTATAGAAATTGAGAGTTCAAGGTCAGGGCTAGCTACAATCTCAGCTTTTCCTGGGCACTGCTGTTCTCCTTCTTTGGGTTGGGAAGATCATGCTGAAGGCAGAATTGGCAAGATGGTCACCCAGGCAACTCACCTCAAAGCTGACAAGAGGCCATTGATCTATTTGAATCTAAAAATTGAGGCTCTGGCTTTTATGATCTGTTTATTAAAAGAAAAATTTTTCTTAATCCCAATAAAAGATGGTATTTCCCAAGCAAAAAAAAAAAAAGAAGGGAAAGCCAAGTCCCACTTTACATTGGCAGAACCCAATTGGAGCTCTTTTATAGACCACAACCAGATGTGCATTTAGAGAAACCATCTGTTTCAATCAGGATGCAAAACAAACCACATGAAAGGAAACTTTACCCCAAATCCATTTCTGAATGGGAAAGGAAATAATCTGGTGAACCATAAAACAGAAGTTGAGAGGTAGATAGGTAAATAGATGGATAGCACAGCAGTCAGTGCAATGACTGGTAGAAGATGAAGGTAGAGATAGAAGCTGGCAGATGGGACAGGTGTTAAGGCTGTGTGCGGTTCCACATGCTCCAGTTAGGAGACGCACAGTAACCAAAGCTTTGGGGAGCACTGGACGCTGCTCTGCTTTCGCACATAGTCATGATCACTCCATAGATCCCTGCATTTTTTTTTCCTCTTCAGAATTCTTATTCAAGAATTTATTCTCTCTTCCTTCCTATTAATGCTTATAAGTTTGTAGCTTTTATTGAAATAAAAATCCACCTTGTTTTCATCTACATTCATTCATGGAAATAAATGCCATTAAAGCTGCATTTAGTGTGTCTTCCATAAATCTTTATTCTAATTTTTACTCTATGAGCCAACCAAATAAGATAATGCCTCGGGTTAGAATTTTATTTTTTTAAAGTGCCATTTTTGCTTTAGTTTTACAAACTATGGTAAATAGTGATCCAATTTGTACATAAAATGGATATTTAACCAAACAAATATGTTTATATACACATATAACTCTGAGAAATCTAGGTTAATATATAAAGAATGGCCAGTTACTTCTGGAGAGTGAGACTGAAAATTATGAATTCTTATCTTATAACTTACTGTAAACTTTGGATATTTGATTGTGAAAAATATTCCTATACAATAGTTAAAATACTTCTAATAAACATCAGTGGAAAGAAAGAAAGAAAGAAACTCTTTTGTAAATTTTTCATAATACCAGCATCCTGGCTAGAGATTTAAGATGAATTTTCTTATTTCAATTTTGTTTTTATTCTAATTGACTAGAGTACATTTTGTTTTTTTGTTTTGTTTTGTTTTGTTTTTAATTTTTTATTGTGGGTTGTTCAAAACATTACAAATTTCTTGACATATCATATTCGACACTTTGATTCAAGTGGGTTATGAACTCCCACCTTCACCCCATACACAGATTGCAGAATCACATCAGTTACACATCCATTGATTTACAAATTGCCATCCTAGTGTCTGTTGTGCTCCGCTGNAAGCTACAAACTTATAAGCATTAATAGGAAGGAAGAGAGAATAAATTCTTGAATAAGAATTCTGAAGAGGAAAAAAAAATGCAGGGATCTATGGAGTGATCATGACTATGTGCGAAAGCAGAGAGAGGGGCCTCCACTTGCCAGATACAAATATATACCCCAAAGCCATGACCCAATTCCCACCTCCTCCACTGTATAACCCTGAGGGTCTCCTTCTATTACCATGCAATTTCATTATCCCCTACATGAAAAGTGCTCTTGATACCTGATGAATTCAATCTAGCTATGAATCCAAATCCAAGAGTGTAGTTCTAGCTATGAACCCAAGTGCAAATTTAGATTTATTTTTAAAATCCTATCCTCACATATACATCTTAATGTTACCAATATCCTTGAACTACAAATATTAATATCAGCAATATTATGATTATTTTACTAGAGAATTATAAGATCTCTCTTCTACTGTTTGAATTGGATGTTAGCAACTATCCATGCATTTTTTTTCAATCAGCATTTGCTGAACTGATCCTTTGCTAAATGCTGAAAATATCAAAATCATACTCCCTTGCACAGTTCCTGTCTCCAGAACCCCCCATATAGTGTAGGGATTCACATGGTAGATAAATTGACCCTTCATGATTCTGCTTTCATGTCTGTGTGTAATCTCCTCCCCTTGGGTGCAGGCAGGATGTGTGACTAGCTTCTAATCAGTATAATACAGCAAAGGTGCTGGCCTGTCATTCTATAGGCTCTATTGCACAAGACTCCTTGTTGCCTGATGAATGAGACACTATTTTGAGGATGCCCACAGGGCAAGGGACTATAGGCAGCCTCCAGGCAGCAAAAGGTGAGGACCTTCACTTATATAGTCCCGAGGACATGAATTCTGCTAACCACCTGAATGAGCTTGAAGTAGAGTCTTCCCTAGTCAAGTCCCAGGCAAAAACACAGACCAGCCAAGACTTTGATTATGGCATTTTACGATGGAGCAGAGGACCCAGCTAAGAAACAGCGAGATGATAAATGTGTGTTGTTTTCAGTTACAAATTTGTCATCATCTTTGTTACACAGCAATAGAAAAACAAACAGAGCATGAGTCAAATCTGGCCTGTTGCCTGTTCTTATATGGCCTATAAGTGAAGAATGACTTTAACATCTCTAAGTTAAAAAAAAAAAAAATGACAGAAAAAGATTCTGTGACACATGAAAATAATAGGAAAAATAAGTTTCAGTTTCCATAAATCAAGTCTTATTGTAAAATAGCCACGTCCATTCATTTATGGCTATGGCTGTTTATATGCTAAGTTAGCACCACCAAGTAGTAAGACAGAGATCGTGTGGACCGCAAACCCTAACATATTTACTATCTGTCCTGTATTAGTCCATTTTCCATTGCTATAAGAAAATACCTGAGACCAGTAACTTGCTGAGAGAGAGAGAGATTGAGAAAGAGGTTAATTTAGCTCACAGTTTGGAGAAAAAAGTTCCAATGACATAATACTGGCTCTGGTAAGGGCCTGGTGGCAAAGAACATCATGGTGTGCAAGCAGAAGAGATCATGTGGTGGGACAGAAATTCCAAAGAGACCATGGAGGAGTCAGTATCACTCTTTTATAACCATCCTCTCAAGAAAACTCCCCAGGGTCCCACAAGAACTTAATCCCTTCTGAAGGCAGTGTCCCCAGTGACCTAAGGACTGCCCAGTAGGCCTCTCCTCCTAGGGTCCATCACCTAACACCCCCACATTGAGAAACTTGCTTCAAACACATGAACTCTTGGGGGCAACATCAAACCACATCCTAATCATGGCACGGTCTTTTTCAGGGGGAAAAAAATCTGGTGTCTATCTAGTGGAAGAAGCAGGCATATAAATGAAATGCTAGCCTCTAAAAAAGGGGAGAAATCCCCAAAAAGGCATGGGAGCAAGGTTCTAACATTGGGTAGGAGTTTTCCAGATGGGAAGAAGAGGAGAGGAATCACAGGAGAGGGATCAAAAGTGAAAAGATCATGCAGATACAAGAGGCTTCAGTGCACAAAGCCATAGACACTCCAAAAGGCTGGAGTCTTGCTCATCGTTTTACAACTCCACAGATTTCTGAAGTTCTGCTTAAGTGGCATTGGATCCGACACGAAGCTTTGGTAAAATGATTGCATATAATAAGATCTGCAATTGAACCCACATTTCTACAATGCTTTGTGGCCTTGGCTGAGGCCAAGCCACGCCACTTGGGCTTTGAGTTTGGAGATGATGCTGCATCCCACTTCCAAACGCCAGGAAATCCCAAATTATGACCCTGCAAACTGGAAAGCATTAATATCATATGGCTGTTCTTGGTTGCTGCTGCTGCTGCTGCCCCAGCTGCTGCTGCTGTCTTGGAGCTTCCCTGTGGTGTAGTTGTACAGACCACGGCTACAGTTACTGAGGGGATGCAGTGTCACCTCATTTTCTCAAATGCTCTACCCTTATTTTCTCTGATACACAAATCAGTTCCATTGTTGATGATACTGAAGTCTCAACAAAAGACACAAGGTTAGAATGGCCACCTGAGAAAGATCAGGTCGCTGGTTCCATGACACATCACAAAGTAAACTTGTCAGGGTCTGACCTTCAACTTCTCAAGTCCAAAATCTTCACTTCGTAGTGCTCTATATTACTATTATCATGATCTGACTATTAACATCATGACACTCTCACATTTTGTAGGGGATATGACATTGTATTCTTCCAACCTAAATGACCCCAAGTTGTTATCTACACTATGACTATTGGTTACAATGTTTCTGTCTCTTCAGTGTCTTCAGAGTAGGGAGACACTTCTCCCTTCTCTTGATTACTTCCCTGTAGCCTCCATACTTCCCATTTCCAAATTACTAAGCGCTTAAAAGAAGATAAAACAGGTCTTTAAATTATGCATAAGATAATAATCCGAAAGGCAAAGAGTGAGGGTATAAAGCATTGTTCAATTACTTCCACCATTCATACTCAGTGCATGGGCGTGGGACCCCCTCCCTTGACTGCCCAGAAGCCTATGGTCCAATGCTAGGTTATCGACTGCATTCCAGGTAACTGAGCTTGACATAAGTTAGAAATTACCACTCTTTTCTTGAAATACTCAGGAACACTAAAGTATGCACACATATACCAAAAAAAAAAAACATGCAAATTATTTCTATGTACTCTCTACATATATGTTTAAAGATCAATATGTCTACATTGTGTATTATAGGAATTTCTCATTGATGTCCTTCAACTTAGACCTAAGTTTGAGGAATTCAGCAGATCAAGGAAGCCAATCAATGGCGCCATCCTGCTACAGCTCTCCATTTCCAGAAGCTTAGCATTTACTTACAAGCAACAGCAACCCACAGGACAGAAGCCATGGCTGTCCAGCGCCAGAGTGTCTAGACTGTACCTTCCCCCTTCTGCCCCTTTCCTTTAGGCCCTGCACAGCCCTGGCTCAGGAGACAGCAATTAAAGAATCTTACTAATTTATTGAAAATTACAAGAGGTAGGAAAGACAAAGGAGCAAGGAATTCTGTTCAAGCAAATATAGAAATAGTGACCAACTGTCCTGATTTCCCAGGACTGGAGGGTGGGAAGATTCCCAGAATGCAAGACCCTTTAGTGTCAACACCGGAAAGATCTAGGCAAACTGGGGCAAGCTGTCAACCTCATATATTATGTGGATTTTGCCTAATATACTGAGCCACATCCCCAGCCCTTTTTTCTATTTTATTTAGAGACAGGATGTCACTGAGTTGCTCAGGGCCTTGCTAAGCTCAGGCTGGCTTTGAACTCGCTATCCTCCTACCTCAGCCTCCCAAGCTGCTGGGATTACAGGTGTGCCCCATTATGCCCTGCTGCCTACAGTATTTTTAAAAATGTATAATCTGCTGAGAAGGAGAAAAGAAAATGATTTTCTAGAAAAAAAAATAAAAATAGAAAGGACATTAAGAGTCTCCTGTGGCTCCACTGATTGGAAACCTCTATCAATGAATCAGTTACTGCCGCCTATTTCTTCTGTATCTCTCAAGGTTTCTCTCCCTTGAATCTTCCAAGTCCGCCTCTTTCACCTTCCAGAATACGAATCTCCCTTGCCAGTGCAGAGGTGCTTTAGAAGGCTTCAGCCCGGGAAGTGCAACCCATGCCCGTGTGTGGCTAAGTTGCACCAGGAAGCCCACAGTCCTCTATCAGGTACCCCCAGCACTTCTGTGATCCTGTCTCCATGTCTTTGTCCAGTTGCTGCTGTTAATTCCTTAGACTGAGCAACATATGAACTACAGGAATTTATTGCTTACAGTTCTTGAGACCCAGAGGTCCAAGATCAAGGCCGGGATCCAGTGTCTGGTGCTTTCTGTTTCCAAGACAGGTTCCTTGTTGCTATGTTCTCACATGTTGGAAGAGATAAGTGTTGTGTCCTCACATGGCATAAGAGCAAATTAAAGGGCTGGATAGGTTCTTTTAATCTCCTTAATAAAGGTAACTAATAACCTGCTAAAAACCCAACTCTTCATACCATCCCCTTGGGGTTTTAAGTACTGACATGCAACTTCAGAGAGACATATACATTCAAACCATAGCACTCAGTTAACACCTGAAGCTTTGATAATTAATATAACAAGGAACAGAAACAAGTTTCATTTGGTATAATTAGTGATTCATTAATTATCTTCATGGATATTAGAAATGGACTCAGCTGGTGAAATTTGCAGTTGGCTTAACTACTTTAGAGACACCCTCCACTCCAGCTCTCCTCACTTCCTAGAGCTGCCATAGGAAGGTACCATTCACTGAACTTTGGTTAGATTAAAAAAACAGAAACCATCTTTCACAGTTCTAGAGGCCGGAAGTCTGAAATCAGGGTACCAGCGAAGTGTGTGCTATCTCAGAAGGCTCTAGAAAGAAATCCTTCCATACTTCCTCCTAGCCTCTGGTAGTTCCTGAAAACCCTTAGGTCTTGCAGCTGCATGCTCCAGTCTCTGCCTCCAGCTCTCCGTGACCTCCTCCCTAATGTCTTGCTCTCTTCATGTGACTTATTCTTATAAGGCCACAGATTATTAAGTTTGTGACTCACCCCTCCCCACCTAACCCTCATCTTTCCTAATCACATCTGCAAGAACTCTATGGCCCAATTAAGTCACATTCTGAGACCTGAATAGACATGATTTTCAGGGGAGACTATTCTACCCACAACACCGGCCATGCTTGAAGAGAGTATAAGATTCTAACTTTAGAAATGGTGCACAAGATCTGATTTCTAACAAGGTCCATATGATGGGTCAGAGGTTACCTGATAGTAACTAGAGAACAGTAGAATTGACCACTAAAATACTGTGGAGTCAGCCTCACATGAACCTGTCATCACAGTGGAATGGGAGTTCCTGATGCTGTCAGAACCTTGAATGTTTTGTTTGCCCACTGGGTCATTTGTGCTCAGTGGATAAATATTTGTACAGTATGTTAGAATTCGGTCTGAGACCTCCTTTCGCTATCTGGCAATGAGGTTGTAAGAGCAGTCTTGTCACCTCAAACATCCCGACATTTTGGTGGCTGCTGTTATTAAATAAAAGGACCAAGGATCTGGACATAACCAAGTTGGTATAAGCTATCTGCCACACTATTTAATCTCATTTCCTTCCCTCTTCATCCCTTTTCACCCAAACTTCTAGAAAGGGACCTCTGTGCTCTCTTATCTGCGCTTTGGTCATTTCCTTCCACAGCTTCACCCACTGAAATCTGGTTTCAGCCACTGAACCAATGAAATGCCTTCCCCAAAGTCACCCTCCTTTGTGAATTGACAAACTTAACGGATGCTTTTCAGCCCGCCCATAGGAGCAACATGGTCTCAATGGCATGTTCATTTCTACACTCAGTCCTCTTGTCTTATCTTCCCTGACACCTCCCACCCCAACCCTCTACCTCTCAGTATAATGATTGCTCTTTGATCTCTCTACAGTGGTTCTCACTCTAGCATGCCCTTTCCTCTGGGTATTTCTTAAAGAACTCTTCTACTGTTTTTATTCTATTCTTTCACCCTGGGGGAACTAGTGTCCTCTCTGGATTTATCTATATTGGTGACTCCAAAAATCATGCTTCTCTAAGCTTTGTATTTGCATGCTCAGTTCCTGCTGGATGTCTCTACCTGGATGACCCTTGGCAAGGTCAAACTATCTTCCTTAGACTGACTCAGTTCTTCCTGACAATTACTGTTCTTCCTCTTGGGTTGAACTCATGGCTGTGCAGGACACTTCCTCACATAAGGCAGAAGCTTGACCACCCCTTCTCTTTTCCTATTCATCCAAATGATCACTTCAACCTCAGCTTTTCTCCTCCATTCCATAGCAAAGGCTCCAGCCCAGACACTCACCAGTTCTCACTCTGTGCTGCTGCAGGAGTCTCTCCTGCCTCAAGAATTAATTTCATCAGATCTGCTCTCCATGAAGCCATCAATTATCTAGCCTGGGAATATGGCCATGCCATTCACTCACCTAAAGCCCTGAGATGGATCACCTGCCTTTCTGGGATCAGAATATCTCAACCTCTGCAATATTGACATTTGAAACCAGAAAAGTCTTTGCTGTGGGCAGCTTTCCTTGCATTGTACAAGGCTCAGCAACATCTCTGACCTGCACCCACGATCGCACCCTGAGTTGTGACAATCAAAAATGTCTCCAGACCTTGCCAAATGTCCCCTAGGGAGCCTGCAACACCATGCCCCCTTGAGAACCACTGACCTAGAGAACCAAGCCAAGACTTTCGAATGTAGCAAAAGGGCACTTCATTAGCTAGCCTCTGGCTACTAGCCAACTCCTTCTCTTCTGTCACTGTGGTGTGCCTGATGCCTTACAAAAAATTCTTATAATTATACCTAATATATCACATCATAATTAATTCTGTTTTATTTTCCCATAAACCACAAGTTTCTTCTGAGTGTGAAGGACTTTAACCCAGTCAGCCCTCCATGTCCACTTACTCTGCATCTCCAGATTCAAGCAACTATGGATCAAAAATAATCAGGGAAAAAAATTGACTCTCTACTGAACATGTACAGAATCTTTTTTTCTCATCATTATTCTCTGGACAATATAGTATAACAATTGTCTGTATCGTATTAGGGACTATAAGTAGCCTCGAGATGATTTAAAGTACACAGGAGGATAAGCAAATGCTGCACCATCTTATATTAGGGACTTCAGCATCTGCAAAGGGGACCTAGAATCAGTCCCCTGTGCATACTGAGGAACCACTGTATATTCAAAGTGCATAGCAATTCTGGTGCCTGGCAGTTAGCAGATATTTACTGTTTATTATGTAAATGAACAAATGAATGAAAGAGAACTTGGAAACAAAAATAACTCTGGCTTTTGTGCCTGATCTTGCCCTATCTCTGATAAAATACAGCCACATACTCTCCAACTTTTGAGCATTTAGCCAATATTTATGGGTTATTCTCTGTTTCATGATAAATACCTAATTTTCCTGGTTAGGATCTTTCACAACAAAGATCTTTGTTTAAAGTTTATTTCCCTAATACAATGCTAAGTTCTAATGTAACACATCACAGACTTTGAGAAACACATTGACTCTCTCTCTGAAATCTTCATCTGTGAAACACAAGCCTGGGAAGGATGATAATGAAGGACTCAGATTCTAGAGTTCAACTATCTAAATTCCAATCTGGTTTTGTTCCATCTCTTATTACCTCCATCATAACTCACTTACTATATCCAAGTTTGTGATTCTGGTGGGGAGAATTGAAGACACTAATAATATTTATTCCATTCACTCAAAGATGTATTAACCTATTACATGCCAGGCATTGTTTTGAGAACCGATGGTACAATTGAGATCAAACCAGTAAAACAGTTTCTTCCTTAATGTGAGCTTATGCTTTCACAGGTAGAGAGAGACTATAAATAAGTCACAGGTAAGTGCTATAATTACAGATAATATTAAGAGCTGCAAAGAAAGCGTACCAGGGCATTGGGTGCGATAGCCTTAGAAATGTTCATCAAGAAAAGCCTTATTGAGATGAAATCTGATCTTCTCAATTATACAGGATCATTGTGAAGATAAAATAAAATAAACGCATGTAAAATGCTGACTAGAGTGAATATTCATAGAGATGGCCAATACCCATGAATATTCACCATTGCTATTAGCGCGGATGCCCACTAGAGGGAACTACCACCGATGGCGACCCCGCTGAGTGCCAGGCATTTGGCCCCTCGTTTTACATGCAATTGTCATTTAATCCTCCCAACAAAAACAACCTGGAGAAGCAGGTGTGACTGGATCCGCTTTGTAGGACTGAGGCTCAGAGAGCAGCCGGCCGGGGACCCCCAGTGGTGAGTGGCGGGCGGAGCCTGACATCAAATCCTGCTTTTTCAGTCAAACCTTTCTTCCTACTGACTCCGCTCAAAGACCAAAGCTCAAGCGCTCAGCAGTTGAAGATCAATCAGGAGGAGCGGGGAGGAGAAAGATCCATCCCGAGCTCCTGGTGCACAATCGGGCGTCAAAAGCCCCGGCAAGCCACAGAAGGAGCGGGCCCTGACCTCAAGCGAAATTCTTCAGAGCTATTCTCAGGGATGGACCAGCTCTCCACTCCACCCTGGGGCCTCTGGCCTCTGAGACTCCCATGAAATCAAAGGACAAAGCGACACTGCACAGCCCTGGTGGAGAACTGACAGAAACACTTCCTAAGGTCCCCTCGGGGCAGAAGTAGGTGGAAATTTTAACTCTGTGAACTTAAAGGAAGACTTTATGTTCTGTAAACAACATTCTGGCTGCTCCCGGCTGACGACCCAAAGGCTCTGCCCAGATGAGCAGGTAGAAGGTCCCACAAGCCTCTGATTCAGGAATCTGGCATGTGGAGATGCCCTGGACTTGATGGATGTCATATCTTACAGAGGTGGGGGCAATAGAGACCCTGTGGCAAGAAACCCTGACCCAAAATGGAAGGAAAACAGGTTAGCTCTGCCAAAACCTGCAAAGCTGACCACCCCTTTAACTTCAGAAACAAAAGAGAAGGACATGAATTCCTAAGTGGCTCACTGAGTCATCACCAAACACTCATTAGGCACTGCCACTGTATCAGGATGAGAAGGAAGACACAGATACCACACTTGGCATTATTGTTCACACAATTTACATTTTGCCTTTGGGGCAAGAGTTAACATGATATTATTTATTTTAAAAACATTTTAGATTTTTCAAATTAAAACAAATGGTGGAACACTGGTAGAGTTTTGTTTGCTCTCCAGCAGGGAGTGGGGTGGGACACCTGATGAGTAGCATTTACCAGTTTTCACCATGGACATATTTCCACAGAGGTCAGTTTGGAGCTTGATCATGAGGTCACTGAAATGGGGGGCTGGGAAGTGCTGTTGACGTCAGCTCTCAAAAGCCAGCTGAGGCAGCCCCAGCCCACCAAGGAAAAGAAGCCTCTTACTACTCCATCTCCCCGATGCTTGTGAAGAGGAGAACTTAGTCCACAGATTCCAAATGAAGAAGAAAGCTTAGTATGATAATAATTTTTTTTAAAAAAAAGTACCAAATGGTGTAAGAAGTCTCATGAAAATCAAAGGGAGATCAGGAGAATGAGTGCAGGAAAAGGACCAGGGGACAGAAGAGGGGGAGAGAGAGAAAACCCAAGGAGTGACACAGGACAAATGACATTGTTCTGTGGTGGGCATGGACTGATATTAATGAATCCCACTATTGTGCACAATTATAACACACCAATAAAAAATGGGAAAAAAACAAAACAAAAAAAGTTACAACATGAAATTTAAGACTCCCGCGTTCTAGGCTTGAATTGGCTTCTGTGTGATCTTGAGTTGGTCATTTTCCCCACTCAGAACCCAAGTGTCTCATGTCTGAAAGGAGAGATGTGGACTGGATTTTCCATTTTCCATTTGAATCACTGTGAATTCTTCTTCTTATTATTATTATTTTAATTATAGCCACTGGATTCCACCAGAGAAAATTCCTGTAAGGAGCTGCTAGGCAACTGCTTCTTTTCTTTCCTTCTTTCTTTGGTTTCCTTTGGATGATTTTGTTGAACTTTACAGGGATTCTAGGCTGGAAAACAGGGGTCTTATTCAGCCACCTTATTTTTTTGCTTTTATCTTTTTGACTGTCCAGGGACTCCTCTGGATAGGTAAGTTTAAGGAAGCGTTGACCCGCGTTCAGGCCCCACTTAACCTTAACATCCATACTCTTAAGTTAATGTACTGTGATGCTCCGTGACCTCTCTCCTCCGGTAGACATGTCCATGTGCAACCTCCCCACAAGGGCAGGGAGGACCCACCACTTACTCCTAACCTGTAGAACATGGCAAAATGATGGGGTGCTCCCTCCACGGTTCTGAGACTGTATGTTGCTGGCAGACCTGCCCCGGGGACACACTGGCCTGCTGGCCTTGAAGATGTAGCCACCATATGGTGACCAGCCTCTGCAGGGTTGTACCACAGGGCATGGGGGAGGCCCCCAGAGCTGAGTGCAGCTTCCAGTCAACAGCCAGAAAAGGCTGAGGTTCTCAGGGCTGCCACCCAGAGAAATAAATGCTACCAACAATAGGATGAATAGTAGATTCCCCTAAAAGAGAAGGCAGCCCCACTAACACCTGGATGGCAGCCTCCTGAGACTGAAAACAGAGAACCCAGGTGACTCGTAGAGACTGATGCTGTATAGTTTATAAAGTTTATTTTTTAATCTGCACAACATCCATGTGGTGTTATTATCGCCGCATTAGTTTTCAGTTGCTGAATAACACATTACCAAAAACATGAAAGTCTTAAAAATACATATTTATTCAAAATAGCCAAGAAGTGGAAGCAACCCAAGAATCCCTCAATAGATGAGTGGATAAACAAAGTGCAGTCTCTACATATGATGGAATATTATTCAGTCTTAAGGAGATTCTGACACATTCTACAACATGGATGAACCTTGAAGACAGGCTAAGTGAAATAAGCCAATCACAAAAAGACAAATACCGTAGGAGTCCACTTGTGGTACCCAGAGTGGTTAAAGTCTCAGAAACAGTACAATGGTGGTTACTGGGGAAATGGTTACCAGGGAAACTGGGAGTTGAAGTGATGGGTAAGGAGATTAGTTGCACAATCATGTGACACTTAACATTATTCAACTGTACACTTAAAATAGTTAAGTTAGAAAAGTTTATGTTACATTATGTGGTATTTTATCACGATTAAAACATTTTTAATTACAAAGAAAACCCATATGTCTATTATCCCAGTTTCTCTGGGGCAAGAGTCCAGGTATCGCTTAGCTGGGATTTCTGCTCAGAATTCCACAGGCTGAAGTAGAGGTACCAGTCGGTCTGTCCTTCCATCTGCTGGCTCATACAGGTTGTTGACAGAATTCATCTCCATGGGGCTGTATGACTGAGAACCCTGTTTCTTTGCTAGCGTCAGCTGGGGCAGCTCTCAGCTCTGAAAGGCTACTGACAGTCCCTTGTCACATGGCCCTCTCACAGGACTCTCATAAAGTTGAAGTTAGTAAGAATAGTGTCTCTTTGTAGGCTGCTACTGAAGTCTTAAAACCTGTACCCTAATCAGCTTTGCCACATTCTGTGGGCTAGAAGCGGCTCACAGGCTCCTCCCACATTCAGGTAGGAGGGATTAAACCAGCCTGATTCTCTGGGAGTCACTTTAAGGTGCATCAGTCATGACTGTTGACCCCATGTAACAGAAAGCAGGCGACAACCAAGGTTAGTGTGGTATCCAAAGCCTCACAGTCAAGCACACTGAATTGAGACCTTCAGCTATGGACTTCCGAATTCAATTGCCCGGGTCCCTTCAGTCTACATGCAGAGAAGTGTGAAAAGATAAACTTGGGTGTGTTAAAATGTTAACAAGTTTATTTGAGCATTCTTGAACTCATGAGTCTGGCTGCACCGCAGAAGTGGTCCAGTACTCCAATGGGGGTGGGGGTGAGAAACCTTTATAAGGTTTTGGTGAAGTCCAAAGGAAATTCATGTGCCTAGGGATGTAGCTCAGAGATGGAGCACTTGCTTAGCATGTGAGGCCCCGAGTTCCATCCCCAGTGCCTTAAAAACCAACAAAATACATTGGATTGGTTAAAGTAGAAAGCCCCTAGTTCAAGGTTGGTTGGTGATTTCTGAGGTTGTTCATTTCTAAGTAGTTGAGCTTAAGTTCCATTTTTTTATTTCCACTGAGCTTTGATTCACTTATACAGAAACCCATCGCACTGGAGGTATCTCAGCCTAATGGCCTCCCAATTAAATCTTTTCCAACAGGAGCAATAAGCACTCACTGGAATGGGATGAAGCAGCCTATCTCCTTTACTAGTGGCTGCAAAGACACCCGAACAGTAAAAATCAGCTCTCAAGCTCCAGCAGAAAACTGGCGGATCTCACAGCTTCCGCGTTTCCTTTCTTCCTCCCTGAGCTCTGTGTCAGCTGTCAGGACTTCGGGAGCCTACGATGAAGTCCATGTAGGCATCGTTTTGTAAAAATACATTGAAAAACAAAAACCTTATTTTATCCCTGAAGAAATATTATTACTTTAAAAATGATCGCATCTTTGGCCATTTCTTTAGAGAAAACGTCTGTGCTCTGGTTTGTAGACTTACATTCCATCAGAGAACCTTAAGACACACCAAGAATGCATACTGAGAACTACTGCCTCAGCCTCCAAGAAAACCTTCCAGCAAAGTCCATGAAGCAAAGACGGACACAGAGTTAGCCAAGGAAGATGAAAGCAAACTTAACGAGGTCAGACTAGAATTTATTTTTAATTTGCACTCAACATTTACCTTATAACTTGGTAAATCTTAGGTAAGGTTTCCACCTTCCAAACCTGCCTGAGATCACCCCCCAAGGGCTGCTGCCTGTGATGCTGGTGACTTCCCTTACCACCGTCATAATATTCAGTGACAGAAAAAGGAATTTGTATGGATAGAGATAAACAGACCAAGCTAGGAATTTGCCCGTATTATTATTTTTAACATTTATTCTCACTTAATAATGATGATAGGATAATCAAAAAATCATGAGTAGCTCAGCTCACTTATAGGAGATTAGCATTCCCCCTAAATGTATGTTGTATGATAGAATGTCTAAAATAAAAGCATGGAGGAAAGAGTGGACCAATAACCTTCTCTTCAGTAAGAAGGAAAGATCAACTAACACATCACTGAGAAAAATATTGCCAGGGAAAACCGTGTGCCTCACTGTTTCTAAATGAAGTACAAGATCCTCGCCTCAAAAGTTCATGTTCTACTCAGACCTGTTGGAACACGCTACAGGAAATGAAAGTTCATTTTATGGAAACCAAGACCAAGAAGCAGATAACTCAATGGAACACATGGATTCTTCAGCTTGAAAGGCCAGTGTTGGGGCAGGTGCCAGGCTGGGGCATCGCCACTGTCATTACTGGAAGGTGGGCTTCCTGCACTGCTTCATCTGGGAGCAGTTTCAGGGTGCCCTTGTCTCTGTTAGCATCCCCACCGCAGTAAGGAGAGAGGGTCCTAGCATTTCTACTCGTCATCACACCAAGGAGCTATTGAGGATATGGGTGGCTGTGCCAAGCGCAGGAGCCGTCGCCTGTCACAGCAAGGAACTGAAGAGGGACGTGAAGTGGGCTGACTGTAGAGACAGAGTGTGTGGTTTTCAATCCTACTTAGCAGCTGTAGGGTTTCAAGCAACTTAGAAACCACTCTGTGCCCAAGTTCTCATGATTCAAAGATGAGATATCGATGACACACTCACCTGACAGGTTACTATCAACATCAAATGGCTCCATTCACCTTAAACTCTTAAACACTGCCGGGCACTATGTGAGCTTGTACTACCATGATTCTTTATGTCTCTCTGACGTGAAACAGTCTAGACATTTGTTGATTGACAAGATGAATGATGACACAGATTATTAAATTAAAAAACTAAGATCCTCAAGATCTGGTCCCTACTTATATCTCTCACTTACCCCCCACCCCCAAAATTGCTCCCTTCCTGCTTTCATGAAGCCCCTGGCTGGGGCTCAATTAGGCAGCCTTTTGGGTGTCCCATGCAACCCTAGATTGCTTGCTGCCTCTTGTCACTTCACAGAGACATGGTACCAGTGTTGCAATGGTTTGTTTGGCCCTCCTTTGTAGAGAGAGATCCTTGAAAGGGAAGCCTGTACCATATTCACTCTTTTCTCCATCAGGAACATAGTATGTGTTCATTATGCACATCCATTTGCTGAATGAAGAACCAAATGAATAAATAAAAGACCTATTAACAACTGCTACTTGCAAAATTCATTACTATGGGATATAATAAAAAGTCTAATTAAAAAAAAAAAACATCTTACAGCCCAATTAAGAAGACAAATTCTAAGTAGACAAAAAATTAAATAATTATAAAAACTTCAAATACATAGATAATTACCCAAAAAAATTCTTTTAAACCCTCTTGCACATTATCATCAACTGTGCTATCAGGGTGGCAAGCTAACTCCTAAATAGCACTGGAAATACTACAAAGAACAAAACTTTTTACCTGGGTCCAGAAATTACATATCCCTATTTCACTGAAGATAAGATGCAATTTTTTTCAAAATTTTGCATAATCTCAGTATTATGATTCATCTTATAAATCATGGCATGTCATAGTTTAAGCAGAAGCATCTTTCTTTCTAAGGGTTCATAAAGCAATAGTATATCTTATAACCCAAGGTGTTCTAGGTTTGATGAAAAAAGGTTAAAGGGTCAAACAAAACTAATTATTGTGTATGCGTTTCTTCCTTGGAGGAAATATCAGAAAAATGTAAGGGCTAGATGTCTGAGGACGGCGCTAATCTCTTCTACAGCAAGTAATTAAAAATAAAAGGTTGTGAGGATCCTGGAAGGTAGGTAGCTCCTTCCTCTTGGTGAATATCTGAAGAAGCGTGAGCATTGAGGGTCTTGTCTTCACAGCCCAGAGGATTTTTGTAAAAAGAGATTAAAGGGCACAGGCTACAGGGGCTACATGGAGACATGCAGAATAATTCTTCACTATTGTTTTCATGTTTTCCTAATGTAGATCATCTTGCACCTCTTCACCCTGTTTTATGAATTTTATAAAAGACAAACAATAATTCAGCTATCTTATAAAGCCTTTTATAACAAACTCCTTCCTCTGCCCAATGGCCACTCCCATGTGTGGGTCTGTTTTGAAAGGTGATAAGCGGTTTATTGGTTCCATTAGAGAAACTCCTTACCAAATGAGACCATTCCTGAAAGTGACATGGTTCCAGCTAGAATCACACTTTTTGTTACAAGTGACACAGAGGTTGAAGAGTTATAATACTTATCAGTACAATACAAGGTCCCACATGGCTATTGTAGTGTTTAATTTATTTGATGTCTCAATTGATTTCACACTTACTAGGAATTTCACATTATAGTCATTCCCATATTTTCAAAAATCTCTGTTATGCCATGTAAATAAGGGAAAACAATTTTTTTTGCAGCAGACTGCTTTTTTTAAAACTCAAGAGATTTGTATTGTAACCTATCACACACTCTTGCCTCTATACCTCTCTGTTTCTGTCTCACATGCACACCGCAAAGCAAAATTCTCCTGTCAAGCTAAAATCATCTTATTTTGATATATAAACACACATCACAAACACACATCACATAATTTGTATCTTTAATCAACACATCTAATTTGGCTAATGCACACAGGGTGATTGGGTGTCTATGGCTAATAACAGTGTCTGAATGCTAATGGCTAGAAAGTTAAGTGCCCAAGGACAGAACTGGATTAATGATGAGCATTTGCCTCTTGGCTTTCCTAGAGCTGTTTGGTTTAACCTCCAGTTAACCTTGATATTTATAATCCACATCTAAAGGTGTCACATATAGGGACCTAAACTTAACACAAAGCAAATGCCAAAAACCCTACACAAGTTATCCTCAGGGGATAAAATTCAAGGCTAAGTGAGAACATCCTCTTTAAACACCTTGCACTTTAACCTCATTGAGTAAAGAGTGTGCAAGAATCAAGTAGTCTGCAATTGAAAAGAATTCTCAGTGGATAAAGAAATATATATGTGTGTGTGTTTTTGTGCATATATATATGTGGAGTATGTAATTACCCATGAAAATACACAAGGACCTCTGGCTTTGAAAAAAATGATAGTGTCATATTTACATAATCCTGGGTGGATATGGAATTCTATTTTCAAATAAGTTGAGTATTATTGGATATAATATACCCCCACCCACCTCAGAGTTCTGGGTCTCCATCTTAAAGGCTCAAAGAAATCCTGTAGCATAGAAATCTGTTTAAATTTGGTTAACTCATTCTTGCCTGATCTTATTGCACTAGAGAGAACACTTTTTTGAGCAACGATATTTTGGGAATGTTGGTTATATTAAAAGAAAACCAGAAGACAAACCAGGAGACGTAGAGCCCAAGGTTAGCGCACCTTTAATTAACTGTACATCTCGGAGCTGGTCATTTCCCTTTGCTTTGTGCTTTTAGAAAATGAAAGGGCTGGGTTAGATGAGCTCTGAGTTCTCTCCCAGCTCATAAATTAAACACTCCTGAGAAAATCTAATGGAAATGAAGCTGGAGACAATATGGGACTCACCTGAAGGGCTGGGACAGATGGGAAGACGGAAGACCACGGCAGGGAAAGGGCAGGAAGCCCCACATTCAGTTCCAAAAAAGACCCCCAAGCATCCTGTATCCGAGGACCCAGGAGCAGGACCACATCCTTGTACAGAAAAAAGAGCCTCAACCACACACAGGAAGACAAGACCTGTGAGAGCAAAAGGACAAGAAAATGACAGGCAATGACTGAACTGGGAGGAAGTGAGGTCCAAAGAACAGTTCCAGGTGCATGGGTCAAGGTGAAAGGGAGCACAGAGACTTGGCAAAAGACTCCCTTTATATAGCGTGCAACATTCTCAGAGCCAAGAGTCACCTGGACAATGGGAACGGTGGCATGTACCTGTCATCCCAGAAGCTCTGGAGGCTGAGGCAGGAGGATCACAAGTTCAAAGCCAGCCTCAGCAAAAGCAAGGCACTAAGCAACTCAGTGAGACCCTGTCTCTAAATAAAATACAAAATAGTGCTGGGGATGTGGCTCAGTGGTCGCGTGCCCCTGAGTTCAATCCTTAGTACCCCCCACCAAAAAAAAAAAAACATAAAGAGTGGCCTGGACAAAAGGAGCCAGGATAGATTGGACAAGAGTTAAAATATCATACTCTTTTCTGCAGTAATCACTGGCATAAACTTTGAATGAAATCAGTCTTACAACTGAGTAAGATAAAAGCAAAAAATAAGGTGGCTGAGTAAGACCCCACTTTTCCAGCCTAGAATCCCTGTGCTGCTAAGGGCTGGCTCAAGCCACAGAGGGTGTCCGAGCCACCCTCTGGTAAGAAGAAACGGGACTGTAGGGGCTACTTTCTCAGGGTGCTGGTGATGAGGCTGCTGCTTGGGGTTGGAGTTCACAGGGCTACAGGTGGGAAGGAGTCAGCATTGATTAAGAAAACGCAAGAGACGAGACCAGAAGAACAGAAGCTAAACAGACGCTGGGGTTCCGGGGCCAAGACAGAGCAGGCTCCAGTGCTCCTCCACGGTGCACCCATCGCCAGAAGCTTTTTTTGAGTACAGCTTACACCACCCTGTAGGCAAATGTTCGAACTCCACTGATCCATATGCACATTGTGACACACACACAGAGCAGAGGAGTTTAACCACTGAGTTCTAACAGCATGACTCCTGCAGTGACAAGCTCCCCACTAAGGAGACCACAGGGACCAAGACCAAGCAGAAGAAAAGATGGACACCAGACAGAAGAGAGCAGCCTGGGGTGGGGACACCGGGGGAGGCTCACTCAGGTGGGAGTTGATTTTTTTGGATGGTGGTACAAGGATCAGGCTGGTTTAAAGAAATAGAAAGAACAAAGGCAGAGAGCTTATAAAAGCCCCTTTAAGGAATCCAGAATATGCCATATACCGTTACCTGTGAGAAGGCCAGTCTGCTTTGATACCACCCTTAATCTGCTTTGATATCACCTGTGTGGCCACTTTTTTTCCCCAAAACTACTCATACTGCAAAACTTCTAGAGCTACCCAATAGAACTTTCTTCAGTGATGGCAACATTTCATATCTATCCATATCTATGCACCTAATATGGTAGCACCCAGCCACATGTGGCTACTGTGACTGAGAAACTGAATTTTTTTCAATTTTTTTTCATTTCAATTAATTCAATGTTCGATTGTTACATGTGGCCACGGCACTGCATTGAATGGCACAGTTCTGAAACCAAGTGTCAAACAAACATATAACAATCAGTTACTAGTAGTTATCAGTATTGTGTAGGAAGACTTGGAGGGACTTGTCCATAATACATTTGTCATGTTGGCTTTGAATTCAACAAACCACAAAATCAAAGGATGCAGCCTAATAGGCTCTAAGCATAAGATATTGGACTGTAAACAAAACAAACAAAACCCACAGATACAAGAGGGTCAATGACCTGCTGAGAAATAGAAGAGAAGAAAAATCTACAGGGACCACATGGAACGACAAATGAAATCAATCAGGAGCATGTCTGGAATCGAGATGAGAGGGCTGAGCAGCACACTAGGATGTCATAGTGCCAAGGAGGAACCCGTCCTCTCGACTGGCTGGTGTTCCTGGCTCCACATCTGCAAAGAGATGAGAAGGAAATGGAGAAGGTCCAAAGAAGAACAAAATGATTTCAGTTGTTGGATCAGAATCACAAGGGGAAATACTGAATGTGTTGGGGCTTTTTACTCCAGAGAAATGGAATTTGAGGCTAAGGATATCTGCCTGCAGGTATCAGAAGAGGTACAGTAAGTAGCATTGTTCAGATAGTCCCTTTGCACACTGAAGAGAAAATTATACTCAACAGACAGTGGGGAAGATACTGCATTTGGCCAGAAGGCAGGCAGTGGTTTAACAGGAAGCATCTCACTTCATCAAGCCTAAGTGTTGAGCGTCAGAACAGCCAGGACTGAAGGAGTCTAAAAAGACAAATGAGGCACAAACCCTGAGCTTCTGCAGCTCCACCTGAACAGAGGAGGGGATGGACCAGTCCACAGACTCCCAACCATCCACCCACCTGGGAGGCACTTGCTAGAAGAGGGGTTCTGGCAATTCTGCCTTCCCTCAGCCCCTAGGAGGAGGCACAAGCCACAAGGAAGAGGCAGAGAAGGAAGTTACCAAGGGAAGGAAAGCACAGCGGGGAACGCCTAGTTCCTCCCTCGTGCACAGGTCAGTGATGCACTGAAACATGCAGAAAGGCTCAAGGTCCAAAGAAGCCAGTTGACCCATCACCCTGAATCTAGGAATGGCAGGGAATATGGGGTGGGACCTTGCTAACCTCTCCTCTCGGAGTTCCAACTAGGGAAGTTTGCCTCATGGAAACTGATGCACAGAGAGCATCCTGCTGACCCAGGGTGACCACACGCACACCAGTGCAGTTAACCAGGGCTGTCCCAAGAAGACCGCCCACAGCCTTCCCTCCCTCTAGGGCGCTACACTTTGCCCCGTTAAACATTCACTTTGCTCTGGGTAGAGCTCCGGCTCCTCCCCATCACAGCCGCAGCTTCTCTCTTGGAATGAGCAAAGGTTCCTGCTGCAACTATAGCAATTATTATCACAAATATAATCAAACATTAATGAGAAATCAGAGGAGGTAGGATAATGAAGGGTAATTACATATTATGCAACATTGAGTTAATTTGAAAGTATATGGTACAAAAATATTAATAGAGTCCCAAGTTATGCACAAAATTCAAAATTATGCAGTTTCCAAAATGTTGTTTAATTCATCAGGAATTGTTTATTTTCCAAGGCTGTTATGCAAAGTGAATTGTAGTCAGTGTTTACTACCCCTTAAGCCGGCAAACAGAAATGCCAGCCATCAGAAATACTTTTGTCAGAACTGTAAGGAAATTGATGCTAATTATATTAATTTTGAATTATGTAAATTCTTCAAAAATCTATCCCCTGCATAAATTGTGATTTCTGTAGATAAGAACAGGGGAAAGCCATTTCAGAAAAAGGTGAATACTTTTTGCAAATGCATAGAGGCCAGAGAGAATTAAAGGAAGGGAGGGGGAGAAAGGAAGGGAGGGGTGAGTTTGGAATATTCAAGAAACAGTAGGAAGGAAAAGGGGGATATGAGGCTGGAAAATAAATGGTTGCCTCTGGAAATCAGTATGGAGATCCCTAAAAAAACTAGGAATGGAACCACTATAAGACCCAGCTATCCCATTCCTCAGTATACATCCAAAAGATTTAAAAATCAGCAAACTACAGGGAAGCAATCACATCAATGTTTATGACTGCACAATTCACAATAGTCAAGCTATGGAGCCAACCTAAGTGCCCTTCAACAGATGAATGGATAAAGAAAATGTGGTATGTATATATACACAATGGAATATTACTTGGCCATAAAGAAGAATGACATTATGACACTTGCCAGTAAATGGATGGAGACTATCATACAAAGTGAAATAAACCAGTCCCAAAATGCCAGAGGGAGAACGTTTTCTCTGATGTGAGGAAGCTAATCCAAAATGGAGAAAGGACAAGATAGAGAAACTCTGTGGAATGTGTCTGGCCTAACTTTCCTGTGTATATATATGAATATACCACAGTGAATCTCACCATCATGTGCATCCACAAGACACTAATTTAAAAGAAAACTATAAGTAAATAACAGACCAGTGGAGTAGAGAGAAGGGAACAGGGGGAGGGAGGAGGGAGGAGGAAGGGGCAATACTGGGGACTGGATTAGAACAAATTATATTTCATGCTTTTATAATTATGTCAAAATGAACCCTATTGTCATGTATAACTAAAAAGAACCACTAAAAACAAAGTGGTCGCAGGCCAACGATTGCCAAAAGCTATTGCTTAATTCCGTCTCAGGCCATAATGGAGTTTTCATAGATCCTTAAGTGAGATGAGAAGTACAAGACAATAATCTCCATGAAGCCGAATCCATAAAGCATTTATATAATAGTTACAGGTTATTCTTGATTATGAGGCCATGTCCTCCCGAATTTGTTGGCATTAAAATATCCTAGCTGTTGTGAAATGTCAGCAATGGTAGAAGACAGGTAGGGATGTCATATCCCCACGTGATGAAATAAAATCTGACAAGCCTATAGAGGCCACGGTTTATTTCTCAGAAGTATCATTGCTCCCTAACATGAAGGAGGATGGGAGCCACAGCCCTGTGAAGTGAAGTTTAGGTGATCAAACAAGGTGCCCGATGAAACACATGGAGGATAATTCTAGATTTTGCTTTTTACATATGTTTAAATGCAAACCAATAATTAAAAGGAAATAACTAGAAGAACATAAACAGCACAAGTTTGAAACAACTGGAGGAGGAAAAATGTGACAAAAAGCATTGTAAATTCCATGAAGAGCAGAAAAGAGAAAAGAAACAGATAAATCACGAAAGACAATCCTGAGAATAAGCCCAAACGTATCATTAATCACAACTAATCTATCTGGGTTAGTCCACCTAAAGAAACTCCCACGATGGCCATGAAAATCAGACCAAATCAAATAAATAAAAGTGTCTAAATGCTGTTTGCAGTAATCACATTAAAATAAAACCTCAAAAATGTAAAACAATAGGAACGGGGGTCTTTATAAGTCAAATGCCAGCTCCTGCTACAACTACTGTTATTACTCATCAAATGCTCACCGCTGTCCTCCTCCAAGGAAAAACATCTCGATAGCAACTCCAGATGAAATAAAATTCAATGGGTACAACGTTAAATGAAACATAGAAATTTTTATGTTGATAAAAAGTGAAATCTATCAAGTAGCCGCAATAACACTTAATCTAGTTTCAAAACGTTTAAGACAAAAAGTGTTAGAAAGCAAGCAAAGACTGATTAACCCTTGCAGTAATGGGATAAGCTAACAGTCATCTCTTCGAAAAATGATTGTGTTTGTATATGGCAGTAAGTATAAGTACTTGGATTTCACTATTAATGAGCTTAATTGAATACCAATGTAAGGAAGGTGTGCACAACTGAGAATATACATTTTTTAAATATTCATGAAAGACTTAAAAGTAAAGGTCACACAAATAAAAAACCCCAGAAAGCTCCAAAAATAGAAATTATCACACAATCCAAGAATATGAGAAATTTATAACAAAAGACAATCAGCAACATCCCATCCCAAAACAACTACTTGGATATTTTAAAGAGCTCTTTTTAAATAACCTCAAAATAAAAGCAGAAATTTAAATCATAATTATAGAGCCTTTCAAACTAACTCCAATGACAGCATTATAGAAAAAAACTTTGAGATGTAGTCTCAGTGGCTTCCGAGGTCTTTGATTGTTTATTAATTTAAATCTAAATATTCAACTCCATAAATTTAAAAATGAGCAAATTCAAAGAAAGGGGGAAGACAGAAATATGTAAAATAATTAGTGAAATGTAAAATAAACTGCAAATGTGAAATAGATCTTAAAAATAATCTTTGCCAGGAAAATAGAAACTGGCTTTTTAGATGGAGAAATAGCAGTAATAATAACAAAGTTGTAGTTTAATAATAAGTTGGATCAAGAGAAAAAAGATAGGACAAAAATAAACTCGTGGTGGGGGGGTGGAAAGAAGACAGGCCTATAGATACAGAGGAATGAAAATAATTCGAGGAGCATCTGGAGCCAGACTACATGGGTTTGAATAGCAACTCTACCACCTGCGGGGAAGGTTACTAAACCACACCTCTGGGCCTTGGTTTCCACATCTGTAAAAACAGGCAACGATGGCCCCCCTCAACATGGACCAACCGCCTCACTTATGAAAGTACTTAACATAATGTCCAGTATCATTGTAAGCCACGTGTACATGTGGGCTATTTTTATGAGTTCACTTTACCTAAATGGAATGGAAGGTTTCCTAAACATGTAAATGAAAAAAAAAAAAAATGAGAACAACTGAGCAGGTTGATACTTAAGGAAGAAATTGGAAAGGTAGTCAAGGATTTAGGCCTGAAACTGACCTCAGGCTTATTCTGTAAAATTGTTTTATAGGAAGAATACTAAACATCATATCAACGATTTCAGGCCACAGGAAAACATGACAAATTGTCCAGTTCGTTCCAGTGGACTAGCATCATCCTAGTAGTAAAATCAAATTTTAAAATATAGCATTCACATGCCTATGAACCAACGACATTTGGAAAAACTTACTTTTGAGCATGAATGGAAAAATCCTACATAAAATGCTAGAAAATTGAACCTGATCATGTTTTTTTTTTTTAATACTAAGAAAAATATCAGGAATAAGTCAACATGAGGAAAAAATACATTATGATATTCACTATCTTAAAAAGCAAAGAAGAAATAAAAAACATAAATACATATATTCATATTGATAGGTACTGAAATCATTTTTAAAAACTTTATTATTCAGTTTAATTTTTAAAAGGAACAAAACTCTTGCGCTAATGGGTGGTATCTACAAACAGACGCTGATGTCACCCTCAATGGTGAAACACCAGAATAGTCTCCATTCATCATAGGGTAGAGCAGTGAGGTTTTCTCTCTTCCTGTTACTGGGTACTACCCTAAATGTCTTTGAAATTGCAATAACAAGAGATAAAAAGAAGTAAAAAACTGTCTAAAAGAAAGTGTTATTATTGGTTATATCTAAACACCAACAATAACTAACAAATGATCAAAAAGGATACTGTTGCATTTGGGGTTCGGTTGTAGACAATGGAAAATTTCTTAAGCTGGTTTCAGCAACAAAAAATTTACTTCCAGGTATTGTAATAGCATTGGAATAATTGGAGGAAAAGACCTCACCACCGCTGAACTCCCAGGAAAAACTATTCACAGAATCATAATTCTATCAGGTTCCAGAATGTGGTCACAGCTGCGGGAGTTACTGACCACCAGGCCATGTGGCCCCTGCCACCATCAGAAAGTGATTCCCAAGCTAGGCTTGCTGGCACACACTGTAAAACCAGCTATTCAGGAGGCTGAGGCAGGAGGATCACAAGTTCAAGACCAATCTGGGCAACTTAGTGAGACCCTGTCCCAAAATATACAGTGAAAAGGGCTGGGGATATAGCACTGTAGTAGACGGCTTGGTCCTGGGTCCAATTCCCATTACCAAAAAAAAGGTTGAGGGTGTGAGGGTGGGGCCTTAAGTCAGAACAGAACTACTTCCAACCCAATCCACACCAGCAAAATGAGTGTCACAGGTGTGGCCTTGCTCCTGCCTAACGTGTCCTAAATTCTAACACAAGTATATCTAACTGGAAAAACTACATCACTGCTGGAACCCAACTACAAAGGAGTCAAATAAATGTGGTTTTTAGTGTTCCGATCCAGCACAAGTGTCATTCACGACACCAACAGATCATATTAAATACCGAGGAAGAAACGTAACATGAAATGTTCAAGTTCTATACGGAGGGAAGAGGTATAAATGAAAACCTGCAAGAAGAAAAACAATTGGGAAGTTTCAACTTTAAAGGAAGGTCAGTTCTTCCAGATTATCCATAAATACTGAATAATTCCAATCAAAACTGTAAAAGAGCCAGGTGCTGTGGCACACACCTATAATCCCAGCAGCTTGGGAGGCTGAAGCAGGAGAATCAAGGGTTCAAAGCCAGCCTCCGCAATTTAGCAAGGCGCTGAGCAACTCACTGAGACCCTGTCTGTAAATAAAATACAAAATAGGGCTGAGGATGTGGCTCAGTGATTGAGTGCTCCTGAGTTCAATCCCAGATACAGAAAAAAAAAAAAATAACCTGTAAGAGGATTTCTTATAAACTAGACAAGATAATTCTAAGTGTCATCAAAAAGGGAAAAGAAATATAAGAGAAAAATTTTACTACACTTTATTTTTTAGAGTAGTTTTAGGTTCACAGCAAAATTGAGCAGGAGGTACAGAGATTTCCCACATCCCCTTCCCCACTCATGCACAGTTCCTCCACCATCAACTGTCCCCACCTGTCAATGAACACACTGATACCTGACTACTCACCAAGGCCCCTGCTTTGCATTAGGGTTCACTCTTGGTGACCCCACAGTCAGTGGGTCTGGGTACATGGTTACGGCATCCACCATGACAGCACTGTACAGAGCAGTTTCACTTAGACATTTTTGAAAAAAAAAAAAAAAGGAGACTTGTCCTACATATAAGTTATAGTAATTAGAAGAATGAAACACTGGTGTAACAATAAATAAATAAGCAGAATAGTATAGAAGGCGCAGAAATTACTGCATTCAAGGACACTGTATACAGCAGAAAGACAGGGAGAGGGGGGATGGAGAGATGATGGATAACTGGAAAAGTACAGAGCAGTAGTTCTGTAGCTCAGGAGGATACCTGTAACCCACAACAGTTAATTTATAATTGGAGAAGAGTTTCTGGGTTTCCAACACAGGGAAATGATACTATCGGAGGAGTCGGAAATGATGATTACCCTGATTTATGCATGTGTCAAATCATAACACTGTACCTCATAAATGAATACAAATATTATATGCCAATTAAAAACGCAAAAACTTTAAAAACAGAAAAATGAACTGAGCGATAACAAATAATTAAATATATTTTAAATGATATATTCCAATAGGAAAATAGGTAATGTCTACAAGTACATAATTCATAGAAGAAATAAAAATGGTCAACATGTGTATTGAATATGCTTTGTTTTATAAACCATCAGAAAAAGAAAAAAAAGGATCTGTTTTCAACCATTAGAATGGAAACTTTTTAAGGTTTATAAGATCCAGAATTTTATGAACAATATACCTAAATGCATACATATATACTCTTGGTGAAAGTATAAATTAGTTCAACTTTTTTGATGAGACTCTGGCAGAATTCAAATACAGTTTTTAAGGTACATACCCTTAGATGCAGAAATTATACCACAGAAGCTGTCCTACAGAAATATTCACATAAGGATATGAAATCTGAGTCAGGAGGTACAAGTTGAAGAGCCATTTTCTATAACATGGTGACCAGTTACTAACAATGCATTTTTGAAAATTCCCAAGAGTAGATTTTTTAAGTGTCTTCACCACAAAAAATAAACATATGAAGTAATGCAAGCATTAATTTTAGCTTGAGTAGGCATCCAAAATGTATACGTATTTCAAAACAAGATTTTATACATGATAAATATATATAGTCTGTTAATTTAAAAAATTTTAAAAGCTCGTATACTTACACAAAAGACATATGGACAGTGAGAACCCCTGAAGTATCATTTTAACAGCAAAACTATGGAAACCACTTCTATCTGTTAGCTTTGGTCACATAACAAACAAGCCCCAAACTTAGTGACTGAAACAGCAGCTATCGAAATAGATCACAGTCCTCAAGTCGACACCGTGGACCAGCCAGAGTTCTCCTGTCTCGGCGAGGCTCTCTTACCAGCAGTCAGCTGCCAGGTCAATGGATACTCTCTGCTCTTGAGCTTTGCATCCACAACACATGATCTTCAGCCTCTAGCAGGACAACTGGGTTTGTTCACAAGGTTGACAGCAGGTTCCAGGAAGGAGAGTGAAAGCTAGGTCTTGAGAGCCAAGGTTTTAATGGTGCACAAAGTTTCTGCCACATTCTCTTGGCCCAAGCAAGTCACAAGCTCACCCCTGGTCCAAGGCTTAGAGGAAAAGACAACCTCTTGCTATAAGGAGCTACAATACTACATTGCAAAGGGAGCATGTATAAATAGAAAGGTAAGAATATGACCACTTCTTTTAAGCTACCGTATTTCCTATACAGCCATTAAAAGGAAAATGGTAAACTTCTGCATCTATGCTATAGAAGAGTTTGCTGTTCTAAAATAGAATGACGTCACTATCCACATTGACATGTAAAGTCTTCAAGTCAAACTGGTGAAGGAAAAAGTACGAATGTGTTAGTTTTCTGTTGCTATAACAAAATGTCTAAGATAATCAACTTATAAAGAGGAAAGGTTTATTTTGCTTCCTGTTTCAGAGGTTTCAGCCTATAGCTGGTTAACCCCATTGCTTTTGGACCTGTGGCAAGGCAGCACATCATGGCAGGGAGTGACTGGTGAAGCAAATATACTCATCTCATGGCCATTGAGAAGCAAAAGAGAGGAAGAGAAAGGGGCTGAGGTCTTCATATCCTCTTCGAGAGCATGCCTGCACTGATCAGAAGACCTCCCACCAAGCCCTACATCTTATGGGTTTTACCACCTCCCAACACTGCTACAGGCTGAAGACCAAGCCTTTACCATTGGGCCTTTGGAGGGCACTTACCCAAACCATAGCAAAGAATATATGTATTATAATTACTTTTATCTTTCCAGGAATTAACTACTATATCTGAAGCTTCTAAAATATAGCATGGAATATAATAGTGGCTAGATATTTTTAAGCTTAAAAAAAAAGTCTGGAATGATATTCTACAGGTTCTAGGAGCCACAGGAGTTTTATAAACAGGAGCATAAGCTGATTGGATTTGTGTCTTAGAAAGATCGCTCCACTGTTCAAAAGAAAGAAGAGTACTAATAAGAGCTGAATTTATAAAGTGCTGTGTCCTGGACATTGCCTTAAGAGCATTGCATGCATTATCTCACTTAATAACCCCAACAATCCCTTAAGGATGTTACTATTATTCTTCCCATTTAACAGATGAGAAACTCAAGGCAAAGGAGGTTAAATAAGTTTGAATCCATTACTAAAAAAACATGATTCCAATCCAAGCAGTCTGACTTCAGACTACAATTTGATCCTACCTCATTTGAAATGAAAGAGAATAGGGACCAGGGACACCTAACTCTACACAATTAGGGAACTATTGGGCTGATATTGATCTAGATGGCAGATGATGATGGTCAGGACATAGTAACAATGAGGTTTGATAATCATTTTGGTACAAGAAAAATATGGAATTTTAGGTAAGGGGAGGATGAAGCAAGGATACAAACAGAAAGGTAAAGAATTCGAGAATATTCAGAATTTCTGACTGAGATGGTTGAGTGGAAATTCACATTATTAGCTCAGATGAGGGATACGGGATGAACACCAGATTTGGGTCCAAGACTCACTGCTAAGTTCTAGGCGAAGACACCTTTGTCAAACCACCTCAATGACTAAGTGAATATGGTAGGAGGTATCTCCTGAGGACAATGGATGACTACACCACCTCCCGTGGTGGGGCATGGGAGACAGATGCACTCGGTTCTGAATGTGGCTATTTCTCTCTCTAGCTGTGAGACCTGGGCACTTTATCCTTTTAGGTACCAGTTTCCTTATATGTAAAGGAGGGATGCTAAAACCCACCTGCCAGTTTAAAGTGATTCTTAAGTGAAATAACAGAAAAATATATTTCTTGTTGGCTATTAAATACATAAATATCAGGTAGCATTAAGAAGCTCTCAGCACTTAGAGAATTCAGCCTCACAGAGATAAAGTATTTCAATAACATCAACCCTTCCTGTTCTTTGTTAGCATTGGGTCTTCTTTGATGGAAGTGAGCAGTTAGGACACAATCATGAGAAATCAAAGTGGCTTTATGGATTTGAGTTTTTAACAAAATCTATATTTTCATAGTTTTCTTTTAAATTGGCTTAAATTGTCTTTCTGAATCAATATGCTGCATTTACAGAGACACTTTAGGGAAAAAGGACAGTGGCTTATTTGGGATCAATAATAAATGACTTGATTCTGTTCCAGTCAAGTCACATCCATATTAACCCTTGAGAGCTGAGAGAAGACATCTTCAGAACCCAGCTTGCACAAGGCTTGGCCATCCCTCAAGGGCCAGCTTACTGACCCCCTCAGATAGGGTAGGGAAGGGTGGGGCTAGAGTTGGTTAGAAATGGGCTCCTGCCACAGTCTCATTGTTAACTAGCTCTCTAATCTAGAGCGGGTTACTCCATCTCCTGAAGCCTTAATTTCCTAGTTTGTTAAATGAGTATAAGACAATATCCTGCTATCATAGTTTATCCTTGGGATTTCTTTTAAAAAAAAAAATGCCTATGTCTTAGGTCAGTGCCATGGTTGTAATATGTCCCCTGAAATCTTGTGTCAGAAACATAATAACCAGTGCTTTAGTGGTGGGACATGTGGCCTAGTGAGAGATGGGAGCTAATGTGATGAATTAATCCCACCACCATAGGAGTTCATTGTTGCAGAAGGGTCCCTTATAAAGGATGAGTTGGTTCTCTCACCACCCCCGTCTCATTCTCTCCCTCCCCCATCATCCCACCTTTGCTTTGCCCTTTTGCTTCCCACCATGAAATCATACAGCATGAAGATCCTTATCACCTGCAGGTCCCTGGTCTTGCACTTCCAAGCCCCCAGAACCACAGGCCCTGCTCATCGTACCCACCCAGCACAAAACAGACCAAGGCAATCGGGCTTCCCAGGAAACTAACTTTAAAATGGAGATTGTATACAGATAGTTTCACAAAGAGTGTTTTCACAAAGAATGTTACTCAAACTACAGCTTTTGGGTACTGAGGTGCTATGGCTTAGGTATGAGATGTCCCCCAAAGCTCCTGGGTTAATGCAGGAATGTCCAGAGGTAAAGTGCTTAGATTGTGAGAGCTCTGACCTAATCAATAGAACTGTGAGGAAATTTTTGTTTTTTATGCCATCTTGTCTATGGAATATTTTTATTGCATCACAACTAATACAGGGGTTAAGGGTTCTTAGGGCACTATTGGCTAATAGACTAGAATACGCACAATAAATAATACCAGTGCTTGAAGACAAGGTGGACAAACTAAAACATTCAGATAGCAATGGGGGATCGAGATAAACTATGAACAGAATATACAAGAACTCTAGAACAACATTAAAGACAAAATTTAAGATTCATGGGTACTAAGGAAGGAGTGGTGACAGTCTAACACAATAAAAAAATCAGTAAAATAATAGCAGAGACTCTCCCTAATCTTGAGAAGAAGATGAATATGCAGGTACTGGAGGCTTTTAGGACCCCAAGTAGACATAATCAGAAGAGAATTTATTCACCCTAAAGAAAGAATTTTAAAAGCTGCAAGAGAAGCACAAGGTCACTTATAAAGACAAAGCCATCAGAATGATAGTAGATTTCTCAGCAAAATTCTAAAGGTTTGTTTGGCATGGAATGATGTATTTCAAGCCCTGAAATAAAATATCTGCCAACCTAGATGACTATATCCAGCAAAGCTATCCTTCAGAATAAAATAAAATAACACTTTTAAGATAAGCAAAAACTAAAGGAATTCATGACCACTAGGTCAGCACTGGAGGAATATTTAAAGTAATCCGACACAGAGGATAGAAAGATAGAAATATGAAAGAGAGCATCTGAAAGAAAAAAATCTCAATAGAAGAATAGATAAGGAAATAAGAGTTAGGAACAAATCAAACATTAGAAATAAAACAAAATGACAAAAATTAGCACATACCTCTCTATAATATGCCTGAGTATAAGTCTTAATTCTACAGTTAAAAGACATAGACTGCAGGTGGAATTTTTTAAAAAGATCCCTCTGCATATAGTCTGCAAGAAGCACACCTCACCAGCAAAGACATTCATAGACTGAAAGTAAAAGGATGGAAAATGATATTCCATCCAAATGGGATCAAAAAGCAAGTAGGAGTAGCTATTCTCATATTCAACAAAGCAGACTTTAATCAAATTGGTCAGAAGAGACGAAGAAGGTCATTACATATTGATAAATGGAACAGTCCAACAAGAGGACATAATAATTGTACATATCGAGGCCCCAAATATTGATGCAGTCAATTTCATAAAATGAACACTATTTCAACATAAAGGACAGGTAGACATCAATACAATAATAGTAGGGGATTTCAATACCCCACTCTCACCAAAAGATAGGTCATCCAGACAAAAAAGTTAACAAAGACACAACAGAGTTAAAATATACGACAGGTAAAATGGATTTAACAGATATCTTTGGAATATTCCATCCAACAACAGCTGAATACTCTTTCTTTTCAGCAGCCCATGAGACTTTCTCCAAAGTGTATTATGTATTAGGCCATAAACCAATTCTTAGAAAATTTAAAAAAAATTAAATAATCTCTTGCATCTTATCAGATCATAATGGAATGAAATTAGAAGTCAACATCATCATAAACTACAGAAACTATTCAACCATGAGGAAATTGAACTTTTGAATTATCAAAAGTTATTGAAGAAATTAGGGAGAAATTGAAAATTTCCTAGAATTAAGCATACCAGAATCTGTGGGATACAGCACAACAGTTTTAAGAGGGAACTTTTTAGTTACGAATGAATACAAAAAAAAATCAGTGAGATCTCAAATAAATAAGTAATTGTGTATCTCAAAGTCTTAGAAAAACACAGAGCAAGCCAATTTCAAAAGTAGGAAGAAAGAGTTAACAAAGATTGGAGTTGAAATTAATTAAATAGAGACTAAAAGAATAATACAAAAGATCAATGAAAAGAAAGAATTCCTTCTTTGAAAAGATAAACAAGATTAATAAACCTTTAGTCAAACTCACCAAAAAAAAAGAGAGAAAAGACTCAAATCAATAAAATTAGAGATTAAAATGGGTATATCACAATAAATATCACTGAAATTCAGAAGATCATTAGGAACTATTTTGAAAATATGTTTTCTAATAAATCATAAAATCTAGATGAATATATGTATACACATTTATGACCTGCCAAAATTGAATCAAGAAGATATTATTAAAAACCCAAACAAACCAATAACAAAAAATGAAATTGAATCAATAATAAAGATTCCCAACAAAGAGAGTCCCAGAACTGGATGGATTCATAGCTGAATTTCACCAAACTTTTAAAGAAAATCCAATGTAATTCACCTCAAACTATTTCAAGAAATAGTGTTTTCAAACTCATTTTTTAAAGCCACAATCGCCATGATACCAAAACCAGATAGGAACACTACTATGAAGGAAAATCACAGTAGAATATTCCTGATGAATACAGATGCAAAACTCTTTATTAAATTCTTGAACACCAAATTTAACAACACATTACAGTGATCATACACCATTATCAAGTTAGTGTTTCATTCCAGAAATGCAAGAATAGCTCAACACAGGCAAATATAAAAATCTCAATAGATGCAAAAAATAATAATAAAGCCTCAGATAAAATTCAACCCTTTCATGACAAAAGCCGTGAGGAACTCTGGATAGAAGGCGCTCACCTCAACACTGTAAAGACTGTGTATGACAAACTGAAAGCCAACATAATACTGAGTGGGGAAAAACTAGAAACATTTCTCCTAAAATTAGGAACAAGACAAGGTCATTGCCTCTCACCACTTCTATTCAATATAGTTCTTGAAATTTTAGCCAGAGTCATTATCAAAGAAAAGAAATAAAAGGGATACAAATAGAAAAGGAAGAAGTAAAACTGTCCTTATTTGCAGATGATGTGATTTCATACTTAGAAGACCCTAACAGCTCCATCAGAACACTTTTAGAGCTGAGAAATAAATTCAGCAAAATAACAGGATACAAAATAGACATACAAAAATAAATAGCTTGTCTATATACCAATAATGAACCTGCTGAGAAAGAAATCAGGAAAACAATTCCGTTCACAATAGCTTCAAACAAAATGCCTGGGAATAAAGTTAACCAAGTATGTGAAAGACCTCTGCAGTGAAAATTTCAGAACACTGAGAAAATAAATTGAAGAAGGCACACAAGATGGAAAGACATCCCATGTTCCTGGATAGGAAGAAATAATATTGTTGAAATGGCCACACCAAAAACAATCTACAGATTCCATGTCATCACCACCAAAATACCAATGATGTTCTTCACAGAAGAAGGAAAAAAATCCTAAAATTCATGTGGAACAGCAAACAACACAGAATAACAAAGTAATCCTGAGTGGGGCGGGGGAGAGCAATTCTAAAAGCATCACATTAAATAATTTCAAATTATACTACAGAACCATAGTAACAAAAAAAAAAAACAGTGTGAAACTGGCATAAAACAGACACAAGGATCAATGAAATAGAAGACACAGAGGCAAGCATGTGTGGCTACAGTCACCAGATTCTGGAAAAAGATGCCAAACACACGTGTTGGAGAAAAGATAGCCTCTTTACCAGATGTTGCTCAAAAAACTGGTTATTCACATGTGGAAGAATGAGCTAGATCACTATCTCTCACCCTGTACAAAAGACAACACAAAATACATCAAACACCTAATATAACACCTGAAGCTTTCAAATACTAGAAGAAAACACTTCAAAATACAGGCATAGGCGATGTCTTCCTGAATAGGACTCAGGAAATCACAGCAAGAATTTGATAAATGAGATGGCATCAAATTAAAGAGCTTCTGCAGAGCAGAGAAAATGGTTAATAGTGATGAGAGAGCCCGCTGAACAGAAGAAAATCTTTACTAGCTGCTCTTCCAACAGGGTACTAATATGCAGAATATATTTTTTAAAAATTCAAATTCTTAACACCAAAAACCAAAAACCCAATTAGTAAATGGATTGAACAGACATTTCTCAAAAGAGGCATAAATGAACCATAAATGTATGAAAAAACGTTCAACATCTCTAACCATCAAGTAAATGCAAACCAAATAACACTGAGATTTCATCCCACTCAGAATATTAATCAGCAAGAATACAAATAACAACAAATGCTGGCTAGGATGCAGGGGAAGGGAACCCTTACACACTGTGGGGGAAATCTAAATCAGGATACACTTCCATGGATGTCAGTAGAGAGGCTTCTCAAAAAAACTCAAAACAGAACCCCCACGTGATGCAGCTATACCACTCCTTAGTATTTATCCAAAAGAATTAAAGTTGGCATCCTCTAAGCTGCATGCCCATGTTTATTACAGCATGATCCACAACAGTCAAGATACGGAATCAGCCTAGGTGCCTGTCAACAAATGAATCAATAGAGAAAATGTGAGGTAGGTAGGTAGGTAGATAGGTAGATAATAGACAGAAACATATATGTATATACACATGGAGTTTTTTATTCAGTCATAAAGGAGAATAAAATGTCCTTTGCAGAAAAAATGGGTTGAACTGGAGATCATTATGTTAAGCAAAATAGTCTACTGAGAAAGGCAAGTTTTCTTTCATATGTGGAAATTGAAGGAAGGAAAAAAAGATGTCATGAACATAGAAGGAGGATTATTAACACAGAGGAAGGGGATGAAGGAGAGGGAGAGAGGAAGAGGAGGGTAAGGGAGGGAGTGGGGAATGAAATTGATCAAACTATGTTATTTGCATGTATGAATATGTCCCAGTGAAACCCTATTCAGTGCCAATATGTCATTCAGAGGGGCCCTGCAAAGGTTCAAAATAACACAAAACCAAGCCACAAGGTCAAGTTCTAAATATTTGTATTCTGATGGCTGCAATGAAAACAAAGTGTAACCTAATTAAATCACTAAATACTTAATGTCTGTGAAGGGCTTGGGGAAAGAATTGTTTAAAAATTGTTTAATTTTGGCATTCAGCTTTAAGAAAGTTTTGTTATTTAATCCAGCTTTACCAATCCCATTGATTTGGGGCACAACAATCCTCTAATATAAAGAGAAAGATTAATTAAATCTTTTAAGAGAAGCAGCTGGGTATGGCATGGTATGGCATTGAGGACAGAGGCCTTGAAGTCAAACAGCTCTGTGTTCGACTCACATTGCCTGTCACTCACCTTGCAACCTGGTGCAAGATGCTTACCCACCCCGAGCCACACTCGCCTTGCCACAGATGGACACAGGAATATCTAATTTGCAGTAGTGTAATAAGACGTCAATAAGATCGCATCTCTAACTGCCTCGCACAGCACAGAGAAGACTTTGATAAATATATAGGGATGATGGTCATAAAATGACGAAGACGAGGATGATGGTGGCAGTGATGATGAAGATGAGGATGTGGTGCTGATGGAAGAGGACCAAGGCAAGCACCGCATAGCCATAAGCCACTGCTGGTCAGCGAGAACTGACCAGCTATAACTCAGTTCTAGATTCCACTGTGCAGGCCACCCTCAAGTCAGAAGTTGAAAAAGAGTTCCTGAGGGCCCAAGCACCACCAAGAGACAGGATAGGACAGAGAGACAGAGAGGGAGAATTGGCACATGTGTGCCACACCACACACACACACACACACACACACACACACACAAAGAACTTCACCTCCAGGAAGTCAGTCTTCCCAGGACAATGCCTGCCCAGCAAGATTCAGTCATGAATCGAAGAGTCTTCCATGAGTCACTCCACAGGCCTGTCTACATGCCTGGGCTCCCGTCTTACTTTAGTCCACGGGGCTTACTGAGATCTGAAACTGTCAGCAGTTTCTCAGCAGCTGGAGACAAGGAAATCTACCCCAATACAATATTGTAAAAAGCGAGCCTTTGTTACGGCATTCATACTTATGCTTACAATTGGAAACAGAGCCGGGGCTCTTTTTAAACATGAGATTTAGTGGGGACCAGGGGAATTGAAGACTTAGACTGAGCTTTGCTACGAGACAAGGGGTGGCAGTAATAAATGTCACCAAGTGGGAAATATTCAAGGCCTATTCCCAGAAACCAGGGGCAATATCTCAAGGCAGAAAATGACAATAATTAAATTGCTCAGAAGCTGACAGCATGCATAAATCTGGTGCATCAAGCCCAGCTCTTGGATTGCTTTCCAAATCTCATTTTGGTGGCATCCTATCTGAGCTGGAATCCCCTTTGTCTGCCCAGAGACCTCAGGTAAATTCTGTCTCTGCAAAGACTAATTATTTTGAGACTTTCTCTTTCTTTGCTTATTTTTGTTTAGGCATCACCAACTCCTACAGTCTTTTCGCTTCTACCAGCTGGTGAGTTACCAGCCACAGGAAGGAGAGAAGATGAATGTTTGGGTCAAAGTCTCTGCTCTGAGTGGTCATTGTGTGAGAGATTTCTCCCAGCTCCTTCCCAGAAAAATCAGATTTGAACCTGGGCTTATGTAATAAACCTCTGAAAGGCACTGCCCAAGCAATTTCCAAGTTACTAAGCTGGCCTCCTCCATCAAGCTGGCTTTAAAACTGCATTGGGAGATCAAGCTGGTGTATATACATGTGTCTAGAAATATGCATTCAAAATTTGTCACGCTGAAGGAAGGGATTGGAAATGTCAGGAAAGCTCGGTTCACGGTGCAAATGCTGTAAAGATAGGGAGGAATTTGAAAGTCATGTGCTTTCAAAATACCTAGACAAACGATCAGCATTCCTTTTCTAGTGGCAGATTTTACACTTTGGAGCAAATTTTCAACTTACAGATCCAGTATCAATCAAAGCATAAAATATGAAGATTCTGTGCTTGAAGGGTCTCTATGCTCCCAAGTCTTCTGTCTTAGCAATGAAAGGAAAAAAGTACAGATGTTCCTCTACTCACGATAGGGTTATGTCCAATAAAATGTAAGTCAACATGCATTTAGTAGACCCAACCTACTGAACACCACAGACCAAACTAAGTTGCCTCGGATGTGCTCAGCACACCCACCCTGGCCTACGTTTGGGCAGGATCATGGAACACAATGCTGGTTTCATAGTGAAGTGTTGGGTATCTCATGGAATACATTGAGTATCTGTGTCCAAAAAACGCTGGCAACGCGGCACACTATAGAGATTTGGTTGCTCCCTTGGGATGGCCCGGCTGACCAGGACATGCAGCACCCTGTCCCTGCCCAGTATTGTGAGGATTTTACCACACGTAACTGGCCTGGGGAAAGATCAGAATTCCATGTGTGGATTCCACCAAATGTGTGTTGATCATAAAGTCAAAATTCCTAAGTCAAATCACCGTAAGTATGGGACCATCTTACTAAAGGCAGCCTTCTCTGCTCCAAAGAACAATCTGAGCACGGCCACCCACACTGAAAGCCAGTCCCCAAGCAGGGGTTCACCTTCAACTTAGTCTTGTTTACAACCTTAATTTCCCTCTGCCGTGTAGCCTAAGATATTCAGGATTAGAACATGGACATCTCTGGGGGGCCATTGTCTTCTATCACAGCAGGTAACATAAAAGAGTAAAGCAGACCCACACAAGTCTAGAAGGAGACAGTAATTTTTATGTGAAAATCTCTTGGTTCTTCACTGTTGGCAGCTGATCAAGCTTAAAACAACAGAAATATTGTCCACAACAAAGAAAAACTTCAGAGGCCACATTTACGATTTGCAGTCCCTACTTCCTGATACAGCAGTCCCCGCTGATCTTTGTTTCAGTACCAAAAACCCCATTTGACTTCTACTTGGACTTCAGGATTGAATAGATTCAAACAGAAAAATAAACTCTAGTAAATAATGATTTATTTTCCAAGGTTTTATTGGATAAAGACATAAACTAACACTTATTTTCTCCATGAACAGCATTGCTAGAGCTTACTAATAATAAAAACCAGTATGAATTGGGCACGTATTAGCCATCAGGCCCTAGGCCAAGTGCTTTCTATGCCTTAACTTACCTAATTCTCACAGTAATTCCACAAGATCAAATCTGTTATTTCTCCCATTTTATAGATGAGAAGAATCAAGGCTTAAAGAGCCACATCCCCAGGGTCACCCCAATAGTGAGTGACCAAATCATGATTCCAACCTAGGTCTGAGTTCAGAAGCTAGATGCTTCACCACTGTGTTCCTGCCAATACAATCCTAACGAAATTAAACCAACGTCTTGGTTTCATGTGGCCCTGCCACCCACTGTGACTGAACAAGTGTGTGAAGTTTTTCGAGGTGCTCCAAATAATGTGGTTTTGTGCCTCCATTTGTTCCTGTGATGACCCCAGAGGACTATGCAGGAGGGGGTTTGAAATCATTCAAGCATACAGGGGTGACACACAGATCCTCTTCCAGCAGATGAAGAAATCACCATGATACTGGGGGAGATTATCACTTCAAAGCAATAAAAATGCATAATCGATTGTGAAGCATACACAGTAGATTCCCATCAGATTGAAAAAAAAAAACAGAAGAAGAAGAAAGAAAAAAAGCCTTGAAAAGAAATTATGTTTCCTGGGAGAATTTCTACAGTTTCAATTTCAGAACTGAACAATAGCTACAGTGCCATTTTGGGGTACCTCCCTTGTGCTCCATTCAGTGTGGGGTCCAGAATGCCCACCATCGACATTTCTTAGGATTTTGCTCTGCTGCTCTCAGACAGCCTTCCCTCTGTCAGATTGTTATTCCATCGTGGCTCTCCTTCTTCAGAACCCAGGCCTTACCAACCAGCTCACTGTTGCTAAGTGATATGTTGCTAAGGAAATCTGACCTTCTAGCAGCTGCCCCTGCCCCTGCCCCTGCCTGGAGCAGTTCTGGATGTCTCCAGGAGACTGTTGCACTGGGAGCAGGTGCACCCCATCAATTGTAAAGTTATGCAATGCACAGTATGATTGAAAATAGAGCAATACGGGGTAGGCAAACCTGAGCAAGTCATTAATCACCCTCAGCCTCCCCAGGCTGAGGCAGCCTGGTCAGTTGGTACGATTTCTGAATGTATAGCTGTGGAATTAAAAGAGAAGTCCACTACCCTGGAGTCTCTGGAAGTCAGGAAAGGGAGGGACAAGAGGAAGGGAAAGAGGGAGAAAGCCACTTTATTTTACTCCAGAAATAAGGTGGTGGCTTGTGGTATACACTCATTAGCAGGTTCCTTTCAGCATACAAAAGGATCACACTACCTTACCTCCTTTGTAGTTAGGTGGGGCCATAAAACAAATTTGATTTGAACCCTACATGTCCTCTTCCCCTGCTGGGGTGGTCACATGGGAGTCAAAGACCCTATGATGATTCAGTCTTGTGAGTCAAGGAGAGTGACTTTCATCTGCATTACTATGTGGGTCACCAAGGCAAGTTCAGTTACGAGTTCTTGGAGTTTGAGTTCCAACCTAATTGCAAATTGAGGTATGCCAACAACAGCAATTACAAAAATGATGTCATAATCAGAAAAGGAGCCTAGGTATAGAAAACTGTGACGGGGGAATTGAAGAGAATAATTGATGACAGTAAAATTGCCAAAGAGGATGATAGGCTGTGGCCTCCTCCTGACCAAATAAGCCCTCAGGAGCTTGCAATCGTCATTGGAGATGAACATTTCTTTCACAACATCAAAAACTGGTTCGCTTATTGATGTCAATCAACACAAAGGTCCAGATGGCTTACACGTATTTCATTATCTTCTCCAGGAGCTGAAGTGCTTGGTCATCAGTCTTATTGGATTACACTTCAAAAATTAAACCACTGCCACTACATGATGTCCTGCCCTGGAGAGGTATCTGGAAGCTCAACTCATCTTAAGTGAGTGAAAAATAAATTTTGTTTTATTGTTTTATTAATGCAGCATCACTCATCTTAACTTGACTAATACAGAAAATTAAAGATAAAGCTTTCCGGAGCCAACTTACAGGAGACTTAATTTTTAATAAAGCCAAGTTGCACAGTGGCTGGGACCTAATCAAGGTCAATAAATGCTTGTTGACTATTACATGAATTTTTCCTCAACTACTAATTAGTGACATATTTTATCTCTTATGTGAAAAGTGTTTCCCACCACTCCCCATCTTGCACCTTGTGTCTTACTTTGCCCTAACAACTATCTCAAAGAGCAAGCGTCGGAATTCAGTAAGAGAATGAGGTGCTTTTCACAGTAATGATACACAGTGAGAATTCAGTAATGTTAGCTATTATGTTGTTTGGGTTCTGCTGTGGCTAGTATTTTATTATTTTTCTAAATTCCATTCATATTTACTCTTAATTTGATGCATTTCTCTTTTCTCATTCAAAGCCCTGTCATTGCTCTCTAAATCACAGCAAGCTCAGGTCCCACCTTGTCCAAAATTTGACTATTCTGTCCAGCTTCATGGCTCCAACCTAAATAACTAGTGTGCTAAGAATCAGTACCACCCAAAGCAATGATTTTATTGTTTTAGTCTTTTGTTGTTGTTCATTTTAGTTATACATGACAGTAGAATGTATTTTGACATATCATACACACATGGTGTATAAATTCCCATTTTGTGATTGTACATGATGTGGAGTTTCATTGGTTGTGTATTCATATATGAATACAAGAAAGTTATGTCCAATTCATTCTACTGTCTTTTCCATTCCTATCCCTCCTCCCCAACCCCATTCCCTACTGGCCAATCTGATGAGCTCCACTCTTCCCTCCCCCAACTGACCAGCCTATTGTGAGTCAGCATCCACATATCAGAGAGAACATTCAGTCTTTGATTTGGGGGGATTGGCTCATTTCACTTAGCATGATAGTCTCCAGTTCTATCCGTTTACTGGCAAATGCTATAATTTCATTTTCTTTATGGCTGAGTAATATTCCGTTGTGTATTTATACCACATTTTCTCTATCCATTCATCTGTTGAAGGGCCCCTATGTTGGTCCCATAGCTTAGCTATTGTAATTGAGCTGCTATGAACTTTGATGTTGCTGTGTCAGTGTAGTATGCTGATTTTAAGTCCTTTGTGTATATGTCCAGGAATAAAATAACTGGGTCAAGTGGTGGTTTCATTCCAAGTTTTCTGTGGAATCTCCATGCTGCTTTATTATTGTTTTAATATTCAATGTGTACAGTGGGAGCAGTCCTCTCAACAGTCTTTTGCCCACCATCAAGGAAAGACAACAATTTTCTCTTACTAAACAGTTCCCACTCCCCAATTTCAACTCTTTGGATCAGTGGATCATAGAAGTCTGAACCTTGAACATAGAGGTGGGTCTGGGATCCACCCTGAGAGGATCTTCGTACCTAAACCTGATCAAGAACCGGGACTAGTCGGAGACCTGATCACAGGACTCATACCTGGTTGGTCAGTGTTCTTACCCAAGTTTTCTCAGATTCAAGTTGGCTAAGAGTCCTTTCTTCTTAGGTATGAAAATTTGAGTCTGGACATAACTAATTATCACTCCCTCTCCTCTAGGGAAGGCTAGATGCCATAGAGACACTGACACTGACATTCCAAAAGAAGTCAAGACCAAAGAAAGTCCCAAGCTTCGATATTCCCAAGTAGTACTCCCTCCTTCCCCATTTACCCAAGAAAATTAATTTCTCCTTTCACCTAAACTAGCTCCAGTGGACTCTCTTAATTCACAATCAAGAATTCAAAAGGTAAGCCCCTTGAGGAAATCTCATGCACAAATTTGGCATGTCTACATGAGCACCCACTGTGTGCAGCTATATCTTCCATTATCAATATTATAATCCCAAACACAGACTTGATGAAGAGGGAAAATGTGATGAACACAAAATCATTCATCATATTTTTTACCTGGAAGGCCTTCTGGGATGCCCAGACTTCCATTTGGAAATTAGATCTTGCAACCAAGACCTGCTAGGCAAGAATTCAGAGCCTAGACACAGTCACACAGCCTGCAACCTTCCTATGAATCTCTTTTGCCAGTTTAATGAGCCTCCACCTCTCAGTCACACCTCAGGAAGACACCCAGCACCCCATACTGTGCAGACTTTAACAGGTTTTGCAACAGAATGATCATCTCCTCACAGGAGGATCATGGGAGTAGATTATGGCAACCAGGAGGCTTGGGGGAAGTAGGATAAAATCAGGCCAACATTCTAGTACTTTTTTTTTTCTTGTAGTGCCAGGGATTGAATCTTTGTGCATGCGAGGCAAGCACTCTACCAACGGAGCTATGTCCCCAGCCCAACATTCTCAGTATTTAACAACCAGACTTGCATGGGTGGGAAGTAATCAGAAGAACAATTGGATATTCAAATATAAGCCTCAGGACAGAGGGTGAAAAACTAGGAATCCAGGTTCCAGAGAGCTTAGACCTGGGCCTGAGAGAACCTCAACAGGCCGACCTGGAGAGACCTCTAAGAGATTTCCAGTAGTGCCATCACACAGCCGTCACTCACCAAGCCATCTGCTATGAGCAGAGAGCAGAGACAGAGGGTATGAAACTCAGGCCACTATGCCATCTACCTTTATAGATGTCTGACCATTGCTTCATTAGGTGTGCTAATTCCTGCAGTGGGGTTACAGCCCTGGCCCCCACCCCTGGTATCTTCCCAACTCCTTCAGGTGACTATCCACGAATATCCTGAACACAAATGTCATACATGTTGTAAGAAGCCTGGGTCCAGCAACTCAAAAGAGCATTCTAAACCAATTCAAACCTGCACTCAGGGATTGAGCACGTGGTGAAGAAGGACAGTGTGTTCCCGATGCACGGCAAGGTGTGTGAGATGCCCTTTAGGACAGTTTCTTGTGGTCATTCTCTCCTTATGTCATCTCTCTCCCTTGTCCAGCCGTAAACTACAAAAACATCCTCTTTCTGATGATGATTCCCAAACACTCCCTTCTCCAGCTTTCACTGATTCCCAAACTCTCCCTACAGATATTGAGTCCAAGGGACTCTCTTCACGCAGTATTTCCCGATCCTCAGAGAGGCTCAGACAACTTTCCCACTTGTCCTTCCCTCCCATCTCACTGCTCTTCTGGTACCTCCTCTGATCCACTCACAACCTTCTAGCAAGCCGAGGTCGTGGCCAGAGAACAGCATCTTCTGGCAGGAGAACAGTGGCTCTGTACTGCCCAGCTCACTCTCCCTCCCCACGGAGGGGCGTTGGGAAGCCCTTGCTTTTCTCAAGGGAAATTCTGCTGGAGACTTCCTGGTGAAGAGAAGGCTCCATCTGCTGGTACATGTGTCCAGTTCAGGGAAGTCTTCATTGTTTTCCTATTTCTCATGCCCAGTCCTTAGAAGCACCCTATTTTTTTTTACCCCTGGAAATACCTTGGTATTTCCAAGGTCCTTCTAGTTCTAACAGTACAAGAGTCCTATGATCTACAATGTTCTCTACTAATGTTCTTTTATAGAGGGAGTCTGCCTTGAGCAATTGTCTTCATGTTTGAAATCAAAGAATGCCATTGCCCAGATGGAGGTTTAAATAATGAAGGCCATTTCCTCTTTGGAAATGCTTCTCTCCCTACTCAAAGGTTGTCACCACGGAGTGACCTTGGTCCTCTGGGCTCCATCAGAACCACTGGTACCACTCAGAGCACCAAGGATCTGCACCAGGACACAAAATAATCATGGAAGAATAAAATTTCATAGCCACCAGTAAATCAGGGACAGGCAGCAACTGAAGGAGAAATCTGGGGGACAGGTGGGGACATGGCTTTCATTAATTGATGCTAAAAGAGACCTGGGGACATACAGCCAACCCACAGCACTTCCAAGTATTAAAAATGAAAGTTCCATGTGATCCAGCAATTCCACCCTTAGGTATAAACCATAGAAGTAAAAGTAGGAATCAGATATTTGTGCACCAGTGTTCATAGCAGATCTTCCTGGCTCTGACCTGCTTGACTCAACTGAGCCCAGTTGTCTCCCACAATGTAAGCACTGGAAAACATCAAAATTCCAGGAATGCTTGAGGTCCTTTTGCAATAAGATTATAAAAGCAAAAATAGGCAAGCATCCCAAAGGTTCAAAAATAAGAAATTTAGAAAATAAATTTGACTTATATTTTAAAAACATAGATTACAAAATCCAGAGTTAAAATAATACACATTATACACAAAAATTAACAAATAATGGAACAAAGGTCTAAATGTAAGAGCTAGAACTATAGAATTCTTAGAAGAAAACATGGAGGAAAACTTCATGCCATTGGATTTGGCAATAATTTCTTAGATGTGACTCAAAAAATCACCTACAGCAAATGTAAAAATGAATAAATTGGACTTTATCCAAATTTAAAACGTTTGTGCAAAGGATGCTATCAACAGAATAGGCACTCTAGAATGGAGAAAATATTTGCAATTATAATCTGCTGAGAGATTAATATCCAGAATATATAAAGAAGTTCAACTCAACAACCAAAAACAAGCAATCCAATTTTAAAAATGAGCAAAGAACTTGATAGACATTTCTCCAAAGATATACACATGGCCAATAAACACATGAAAAGATGGTAAGCATCACTCCTTATTAGGGAAACACACACAAAAAATGAGATAACTCTTTCACAACCATTAGGATGGCTATCAGCAAAGATAATAAAAATAATAAGCTTTGGTAACAATGGGGAGAAGTTGGAACCCTCACACATACTAACAGGAACTTAAAATGGCACACCCACTAGGGAAAATAGGATGGCAATTACTCCAAGTATTAAAAATGAAAGTTCCATGTGATCCAGCAATTCCACCCTTAGGTATAAACCATAGAAGTAAAAGTAGGAATCAGATATTTGTGCACCAGTGTTCATAGCAACATTACTCACAAAAAGCAAAAGGGAAAGCGACCCAAACATAAACAAATGTGATCCATACATACAATAAAATACCGTCAGCCTTATCAAAGCAATGAAATTCTGATAAATATAGCAACATGGATGAATTATACTAAGTAAAATAGGCTGGACACAAAAGAAAAAAATATTTTGTGATTCCACTAATATAAAGTACCTAGAATAGTCAAATTCCCAGTGGCAGAAAGTAGAATGGTCATTGTCAGGGGCTGGGGGAAATCAGAAAGGGGAGGTAGTGTTTAACAGGCACAGAGTCTCAGTTTCGGATGATGAAAAAGTTCTGGAGGTGAGAGGTGGTGACGGTTTGCACAGCGATGTGAATGGATTTACTGTCACCAAATTGTACATTGAAGATAGTTTAAATGGTAAGTTTTATGTTATGTATATTTTACCACAATAAAAGGTTACAGCAATTAAAAATCACACTATCACTGTCCATAGCTGGGGCAGTACAGCGTGGGCCATCTGAGCCCAGGCTGAGTAAGGAGGTTTCTGTGCAGAGGTGGGGCCAGTGCAGGTGGCAGTCAGATGCAGGTGCCTGGGCTCTCACTGGGCAAGAGGGCCTCTGCCTCTGCCCAGGGAAGAAGCAGCACTGCAGGGGAGGCTGGGCACACAGCGGGTAGGGGTGGGGTTGACCAAATGAATACGCATGGTAGTGATGATGGGAAGCAAAGTGTTGTTAGATTGGAGCTGGAGGCATCAGTGTGAACTCAGGGTTTGTGATAGGTGCGTGGAGAGATGAGAGATGATGTCATGTGATGATGATAAAATAGTTGATTGACAGATATGGACATATGAATATAAAAGAGAATGTATGCGCACGCGTGCACACACACACATACACATACACACACACACACACACACACACACACACACCTTGCTCTGTCCACTCAGGGTATCTGGGATCAGCAATATCCCCATTACAATGAGACCAATTGATGTCCACATCAAGACTTCTTTCTTTCTATGATTTTTTCAGTAAAAGAAATCAACATTCCTTGAAGAAGTGGCTGATTCCAGGACAGGAATAAGAAAAATACAAGAAGAACCTATAACATCTTGTTTCATAAAATAAGGAGCTGCTTGAAAAATGACAGGGACATGTCAAAGCACACAGGAGCCAGTGTTCAGGGCTGACACTGGCCAAATGTGGGAAATTTTGAGCATTAAAAATACGGTGACAGTAACAGATTATACCCCTTAAATAAAATAGGAAAACATGAGTCCATCTGATATAAATAAAGCCAGAGAGAGTTGATTGGGAATGGGATGTTTGTACAGTTTCAAGGTAACTGTCTGTCAAATGCTTATTAATTGCAAAGGAAAATGAGTAACGTTCCCGTGAAACACCCCCACAGACACCACATTAATCAAGTGGTCAAAGCGAGCATCCTCAGCTCTGGGACAAATTGAAACTGTGTGCCACTTGTTAGGGTACCCTGGCAGAATGGCACACATTTGTAATAAGGCTGTCAGAAAATCATCACTTGAAACTAACCAGGAGGACATATCAGGAAAACCAAAAACTGAGGGACTTCTGCAAAACAAGTGAGGTTTAATCTTCTGAAGTGTAAATAAAGGTTGTGAAAGTCAAGAACAGACTGAGAAACTGTTGGAGATGGCAGGAGACTAGGGAGAAATGACAACTGAAGTCAGTGCCTGAGTCTGAATTGGATCTGTTTGGACATTCGTGAGATTGTAGGGGCATGAAGGATGTCCTTATGTAAGGACTTCAGGGGATAATTAGCAAAAACAACTGAGTGAAGCCTGAGGACTCAATGTAACACCCTGATATTAACTCCCTCCCTTTTATTATTGTATAATAATATACTGTACTTATATGAGAAGTCATTCTTATGTGTAGGAAATAAACATTACAATATTTGGAAATGATAGAGCATCAATGGCAAGTTTCTCTCAAATTTCTGGGGAGGGAGGCTCTTCTTTCTACTGTACTTGCAATCTATCAGTAACTTTGAAACTTTTCAATATTGAAAATTGTCCTTTAAAATAATATGGGATCAGGCTGGGGTTGTGGCTCAGTGGTAGAGCACTCGACTAGCCTATGTGCGGCACTGGGTTCAATTCTCAGCACCATATAAAAATAAATAAATAAAGTCATTGTGTTCATCTACAACTAAAAAAAAATTTTTTAAATAATATGGGACCATCTATGATTCACTAAATTGTCTTTTTGTTCTAATTAGTTATACATGACAGTACAATGAATTTTGACACAACATACATAAATGGAGTATAACTTCTGCTTTTTCTGGTTGTACATGATGTAGAATCACACTGGTCATGATTCACGAAATTTTAAAACTAAGCATCAAAGTGTGAAAAATTAAAGAACTAAACTTTCTTTAAAAGATATATGAATTTTTGAAATGAAAGAAGTAGACCATATTTAATAATTGGTAGTAATTGACTAATAGTGGTGGGTTGGTTGGTTTGTTGTTTCTACCTTTGTTTTCAAAAAATTGAACCCAGGACCTCACACATGCCAGGAAAGTGTTCTACCCCTGAGCTACCTTCCCAAATCTACTTTATATTTATTTTTTCAGATTGTCTTAAAATGTCATGTATTTTCATAAGTAACATGTTATTTTATTTTTCAAAATGTAATATTTTTATGTATTTTTTATATTCTGCAATTTTCCTATGGTAGAGCTACAAATTAATTTGTTTCAATTAGTGCTTTTTAAAACTCTTTAGTCTCTTCTAATGAGAACTTATGGCTTCAAAATTGAAAAACTTCTTCACCATTTTGCCTAAAAGGGGTTCTTCTTCTCCATCACATCCCGTCTATTTTTCTAACACTTTATTGGATACATTTTTAATCCTTTTAATCTCTGCCTTTTCTTGCATTTTCTCTTTCATAGCCATGCTCCCTTTTGGTTCATTTACTTAGCTCTGTTTCCACTTTACTAATTCTCTCTTCAACTATTTCTAGCTACCATTTCATGAGCCTTTTTATTTTATTTTATTTTTCTCATTTCAATCATGCTTTTTAAAAAATTTCTTGGATTTTTATTCGGTTCCCCTCAAGTCCAACTGTTGTTTTTCTATAATTTCATGTTCTTACCTATTAGTTTCTCTCCCTCATCTCTCTGAATATTATAAACATACTTCATAAAAGTCTTTCTTGGACTGTTTTATTATCCATGGTTATTAGGGTATAAATTCTACCATTTCTTGTATCTTTTGACTCTTCCACAGCATCATTTGTAATTTTTTTGCAATGCCATTCTCAGCAAGGGTTGATCTCTATCTTCCCCATACTCAGGTTCCTTCCCAAAATACTAGTTTCTTCCCATATGCATCTTATCCAAAGGTTTATCCACCCCCTGGAACTCTTGCCCTGCACTCCGGGGACCCTCCCCTCTGGCCTCTGTCATGACCCAGCACTGAATGTTGACAGACTACACCTTGGGATTGCCATGATCCTTGGTCAGCGTATCTGAAGCCCCCAGCCATCCATCTTTGGATGAACAGAGTCCCACAGTTAATTTCTTGCTCAGCCTCTCGTCCCTCCAGAGGAGGGCAATTCTGCATTTTCCAGCTCTCTTTTGGGGTGACAATGTCTGTTTAGACTTCTTTATCTTGCCTGAAGCTTGCCTTGAGAGGTGGAAGAGCTAGAGTCAGACACAGGTCCCCTCCCACTGTGCTCATGCCTCTGCAGCAATCCCCACCCCTCCCGCATTGGGCAGGGTCCCATGGCTGCAGTTGTCTGGGGCTGTTGGCCATCTGAGCAGAGCTCTGTCCTGTGCACTGGGCCCTCAGCCACCGTCATTTTCCTCTCAGCTCTAATTTGATTGAAGTGGAAAACAGCATCACAGGGACCAGGCTAAGCTCTTGATACACTGTATCTTGGTCAAGTTCACATCCTGGAAGGAGGATGTTCTTATACTCATTTTTTTCTTTTATTTATTTACTTATTTACCTATCTATTTTTTTGTGCATTAGACCCATATTATACATCAAGAGGACAAAGTTTAAAGGGATGAAGTTGCCCAGGGAGGTTACATAGCCCCACCCAGAGCCAGGACCCCAACCCAGGCCAGACACTCTGAGTTCCTCCATTGTACTCTGCCAGGCACATCTCTCTAGAAGTTGGGACATATATCTCCAGCTTTCTTTGAAGCTACTCTGCTGAGCTCTTGAGGAAAAGGCTTCTCCAATTTCTGAACATCAGTCACCGGGAATCTGCAGTCTTTATTAACTTAGCAAATGGCCCACCAAATAAAAGCTACATTAAAGTGGATGGTAATGGGCCTTCAGCTTTTCCTAATGACGTTTCCTGTCCCTTCCTAAAGAAGCTTGTGTCGGGGTAAGAGGTGGCCAGACTCCTTCGCATTTTTCCCAGGAAGAGCCACTTAAGACAATCAAGTCTCAGAGCTGTCAGGGTCTGTCTGAGCTTGACTTCCTGGAAGGGTTTCTTACAGGTCCATTTACATTAAAAATAACCTCTACTCCAACTCTCAAGGCCACTTCCTTTTGCAGTTGACCAGAGAGACAGAGATGCATTCCAACAGGAAGAAATCGGAATGAATCTGGCAGATGCTAAATGTTCTACCTTTCTCCTTTCCCGCAGGGGAGAGGGGGAGAAAACAAAGTTGCTTCTTAAATGCTGCTGTCACCAAGTTTGAATCTGTGCACAGCCATCTCGGCCTCATGCATATTAACTAAGAATCCTGGAAGACACATCTCAGATCCTTTATGCCCACCATCCTCCTGGCATCAAGTTAAACCCCCCTTGAGCCTTATTAAGTGGAGATTGAAGCTGTCTCACACATTAAAAGAAAAATACAAACGTTGCTTACTCCTCCTCCTCATCCAGTTCCCTAATTTCAGTGAAGTTCTGACTCCTTAGATTTCTGTGAAAGCCCCATTTCTGTTTCCACTCCACCTCTGTCTTAGGGATGTTTGTAAATTCAGACCTGGTGCACGTGGGACCAGAAGCTGCCCATCAATGCGCTGGTTCACCTGAGCCAGGCCAACTACCTGGGGGTCCCCAGCTTGCCTTCTAGTCATTGCCACTGCTACTCCTACTGCCTGAAGTAGGACCTGCCACCATCTTCTCCTAATTTCAGTATTCTAATTAGCTAAACTCTCTCCCCCTGTATCTCAAAGGTTTTTACCTGCTCCGGGAGCCTTTCCAGAGCCTCCCTCTGCTGCAGCCAACTGGGTGAATGGCGTCCCTGTAGCATCTGCGCCTCCCTCCCTGGTGGCACCATGAAGACACAATGGGTGAGTGCAGACTTCCAGAACAGCTCCTGTTTAGTGGGATGGAGGGGAGAGGTGAGCTCCAAGCCGAGAGAGAGGCAGGGGATACAGGGGAGGGGGCTCTGTGCTCCCTGTCTCTGAACAGCACACAAATGGCAGAACTTCCAGTAGGGTGACCACTGGACACCTGGGTACTGAATCCCAGTGCATGGCCTTGACCCACACTGGAACCCACAGAGCCACAGCTGAGGGCAGCATCTCAGGCTTCCACTGAGCGACCAAGGACCTGAAGCACCTCTTGGGCTTCCTCCTGACCCCTGGGATTCTCATAGGTCTACATCACTGTCAGCCCACCCCAGAAAGCCTGGATTAGGATTCCTATCAATGCCGAGAAACAAATTAAGACACATTTTATCTGAGTGTCACAAGAGCCATCCAGTTTACACTGGCTTTGAAAAATATTTTTACAAATGTCATTATTTAATCCTGACAACAATCCTGCCACAGAGGGATCCCTACTCTCATTTGACAGATCTAGAGAAATGAAAGCCTTTTTAAGGAGGTGACTAGCGAGGCAGCGTTGAAGGCCAGGAGGCCCACTTCCATATCCTTGGCTTGCTTTCCGTACCCTGGTATCAAGGGCATCCTCTGAGGACAAAAGAATGGACTCAGGTGTCCCAGGGAGAATTATCTGGAGACAATGCTAACTCCAAGGCCAGCTACTGCAAAGCCCATTTAACAGAAAGGGTGAAGGACCAAGTTGAGAGCCTTGAATGGCCTGACTCAGTATAAAAATCTAAACATACAGTCTGGAGCAACTGGGGACTGGGTGATGAATGCAAGCAGGGGAGAAGGGCCATATCACCTGGTCCCTGGTTTGTGCAGAGCCCCTGTGCTATCTCTCTGTGCCTTCCCTACGGATGGTAAAGTTCCAAGGATCATAGTTGATAGGAACTTGGCAGATGAGGGGTGCCCAGGGCCAACACAGTGCACGTGCTGTATCAGCGAGGTGTGCAGGAGACTGCAGGAGATCAGCCTGAAGAGTTGCTATGGATTTCACTTGGCAGACAACTCTTGGGGCCAGAATGGGTGTCAGCAATGGTGGTAGATTTAAGACCTCACAAATACTGGGAGCCTCGGGTACGTTGAGTCTGTTGCGACTATTTGGAAACTGGTGCCTCATGTTTGGGGAGTCAAATGTTTGACACCTCTCGGCTTCTCCATCTCTTTCCATGATTTCCACACGCATGCTCTGCTCACTTGATCTATGCCCTCATCTCTCCAGAAGTTACGACTATACTTATCTGTACTTAATGCAGCAGATGAGCTCTGCCTGTGTCACTCGAGCTGTTGGCTTCCATAGTTCCATTTATCCTCTGGCAGAATTGATCCTCTTAAATAATGTGGCAAGCATATTCCAAAGGGGGAAACGTGAAAGGAGTTTGTGTAAGAGTCTTGGGGTGACAGGGTGGGAGGGGGCGGTGGGAAACTCCTAGACTAATGGGTGCCCAGAGGCAGCCGGAATGCCAGGATGCATGTGAGAGTTTTGTGGCCGACTAGGACTTGAACCCAGTTATCACTGACTGCTGGGGACAGGCTGCTAACCTCTCTGATCCCAGTTTCCCCCGGTTTGAAAAGGACATAACCATAACTACCCCCTATAGCTAGCTACTTGATGATTTAATAAGATCTCATTTTAAGCATCAGCACAGCCGTGGTCTGCAGCAAATGCTCCATGAATGTGGTTTTAGATCTGGATGGAGGAGTCACCTTTTTTCCTATCCTTTGCACCTCATTGTTAACTATCCTGAGGAGCATGGTGCAGTTTTCCAAGGCCACTTCTCAACCAGAGGCTCTGACAGAAGGCACTGATATTCCTTGAGCGCTGGGCCCCACTCTCCGGTTTTGAAAGTCAGACCCTGCTGATTGGCCCTTGGGACAGAAAAATCAGCAACACAAAAAAAAAAAACCCAGGCTGGGCTGGGCGGGGAGGGTCACCACACAGCAGAAGGGACAGCAGCAGAGGACTCCTGTCCTGGCTCAATCACTGCAGGCCCTTAGGTCTTGATTTACCTTTTCTGAGCTTTGATGTCAGGTAAATGGGTTTGAGAATGGTACCCACACAGAGTTTTTAGGAGGATCAGGCAGATGGAGAAACGCTGGGCACAACGCCTGCATGGACACTACTCAGAGTTAGTCCACCCGGTTATTTTGCTGCAGCCAAACTGCGGCAAGTCCCTACCATTATCATCCCACTACTCACCTTTCTAGGGGCAGAGGAAAGAGAGTTATAAAACACGGTTCCCTCCTTCTTTCCTAAGGTCCAAGGGGCATGCAGTAAAGCACACAAGCCTCAGCCTCCGGGGGCATCCACCTGGGCAAAGGTACAGACCATCCCACTCCCGGGAGGTTCCCTGGGCTGGTCCCCAGGCAGCTCGCTGCACCCGGACCCCACTGTCCTGCCTCGAAGCTGCTCCTCTTGGCTTCGCCCAGCACAGGGTCCCCAAGTCCACTGCACTATTGTGCTGAGACAAGGGGCCGCTCGGAGGCTAAATGGCACGTGTTTCCCCTGGAGAGAGGCGGAGCAGCGGGCTGAGAGGATGGGGCAGGGGGTCACAGGGGCCCTGGCCACCTCCCCAGGCCCCTGGCTCCAGGCTCTGTCCAGGGAGGATCAGGACAAGCACAGCAGCCGCTGCCGAGCTGAGCACAGTGGCTGAGAAACGACTGCTCGAACCCCGGGTGTGATGGATGATTGATTTGGAGAACACGATTGCGAGGGCGATGGAGGGGCAGCATATGGACCCGAATCCCGGTGCTCTTCGTCATGCTGTGCAGCCTCAGGCAACCGACCCGGCGCGGGTCGTTAATAATTTTAACTCATTCCACGTGCACAGTTTGCTTCACCTCCCAAATAAATTAATTATGGAGACTTTAAAGGATTTTCAGAGGGAATCTCATTACTAACTGCACATTCTACCCTACCAATCAATAGTCCTTTCATTTTTACATAGCAAGTGGGAGAGAAGGGAGGGTAACCGAAAAAAAGAAAGAAACTCCTATTTCTTTTTTCATCATCTCCAGCCCCAGCATTTTAATGAGTACTCTGAAACATGTTCAAACTCTGTCCCCACTGTGTGACCTTGAATGAATTAATTAACCTCTCTGAGCATCACTTTAAAAAAAAACTTTGCTCTCTCCTCCACCCTGAAAGCCCATACTTTCATACTTTTGTCCATGACATGAGAAGCTCCTGTTCATTCTATAAAACCCTGCTACATTCAGAATGGGTAGGAATTTGACATGGTGATGAGATCAAGCTTTACAGACATTCCTAGATTCAAATGCTGCTCTGATACTTACTGGCTAGGGTGACTGTGAGCAACTGACTTAAGCCTCATTCGCCTCATCTGAAAAATGGTGACAATATACCTGAGTCACAGGTAGTTATGAGGAATATGAGATAGAATGCACATAAACCCAGGCAGGGCCAGGCACCTAGTAAGTGCTCAGTAATCATTGGCTGTTTTCATGCCTTTATTTCATGTAGCATGCCCAGCACATTCCTTTTATATTTAGGTGGATTCTCTCCATCTGTAAATGCTGATTCATAGAGGGCAGAGCCCAGTCTCATTTGGCTGTGCATTCATAAGGGTAGGCATGCTGTGTGGTATACAGTAGGTACTCAACGTTGCCAATGCCCTGTAACATGGGCTGCTGCGAGGTGCTATAGGAGTCCCAAGAGAAAAGATTAGAGTGTGCTTGGGGAACCAGATATGATAGAAGCTGTGGGCTGAGCCAAACCCTGGTGGGAGTTAGAGTAAGGAAGTGGCATTGTGTGGCTGGAGGGGTCTTTGGAGATGCTGTCAAGGGCCCTGCCTGTGGGGCCCGCTCCTGCCTCCCATCTCTTAGCACCTGGGAGAGCAAAGTTGCAGGACAGGCTTCCAGAGTGCCAGCACCAGAAGTCATGGCACCCACGAGGCCCCTGGCAGCAGAATAGAGAAGCTGAGACTAGAAGCAGAGATGGGAGTCCCATCTCGGAGGACCTTGGTGCCTGCTAGGGAGCAGTGAGGTCATTTTGAGGGAGACACAGTGCTCCTGGTGAGTTTCAAGGAGAAGAGAAGAATGCTCCGACTTATATTCCAGACCTGATCCCCTGGGCAGCCAGTAGACTACGGCCTGCAGGGGAGTCCTTGAGATGGGCAGGGAGCCTGTCTGATTCTGCCCACTGTCGTGTGGCAAGGTCTGGCACGAGGGAGATGCCCAGAAAATATCGACTGAATGAACAGGAAGGCTTGTGGGAGGACCTGGGAGCATTTAGGAGATGACCACGCTGGGAACCTGGGCCAGCACTGACCACGAGAACCCTGTGAGGACAGAATTGCTCTCTCCCTGGCTGTCCTGGGCCAGAGCCACTGCCATATGTGTCTACTGGGCTCTTGAGGTGTGCCTGGTGCCATTGCAGAACTTCAGAATTTAATTTTCATGAGTTCCAATGCACAAGCCTCTCTCAGAGCACAGACTCACACCAAGATAGAGAGGACAAGGGTTCCCTGTGGAGCTCTGGCTCTGAAATACTGCAGTCTCCCTGCTTGGGAGTCAATGGTTTTAAATGCCTTTATGTGTCATGGTGGGAATTAGTACTGCTGATCAACATGATCCAATTTCAAATAGAATTTGAACAGGGAGTAAGTGGTAATAACCCACGAGGTTTGCATCTGCAGATTCAACCAACCACAGATTGGAAGTACTTGGAGGGGGAAAAAAAGCATCTTCTGTACATGTGCAAACGTTTTTCTTGTCATTTTTCTCTAAACAAAACTGTAGAACAAGGGTTTACATGGTTACATTGTATTGGGTGTTATAAGTAATCTAGATACGATGCAAAGAATGCAGGAGGATGTATTAAATGCAAGCATCACTCCATCTTATATAATGGACTTCAGCATCCATGGAGTTCAGTATCCGTAGGCATCCCTGGAACAACTCCCCTGTGGATACCATGGGGCAGCCTTAGGACCATCTCTTGAGTGTACCTGTGGCAGTTGTGGAAGGTGGTGTTGGAGAACATGGCATCTGAAGCCAGGTGTTCTGAGTCTGAAGGCTGGCCCTGATTTACACAAACTCTGTGCTTCCTCCTCTAGAAAACCATAGTAGCTATCTCATGAGATTGTTCCAAAGTAAATTATATTAGTTGATGCCAATAAAAAAAAAAAAAAAACCTGGCAAGTGCTTACTAGATATGATCTATTTTGTGAAATTTTACATGCATCTCCTTTAATCTCCTTTAATCCCCTCAACAATTCTCCCAGGTAGGAGATGTCATTCCAAATTTTGCAGATGAAGAAACATGTTCAATGGAGGGAATGATAAATAAATTACACAGTGTCACAATGACAGTAAGCACTGGAGCCAGGAATCAAACCCAGCTGCCTCTAAATCCAAAGCCCTGGATTAAAGCAAACTGATGACACAGACTAATAGCAGGTTTCTTGGCCACGAGGCTCTGCAGAACACTGAGCCCTGGGGAAGGAGAAATAGAGTGAGCCCTGCACACGCCCCAGCTCACACCTCAGAGAGAGGGTTCCAGGCCGCAGTGCAAAGAGGGAATGCAGACGCCTGGGGGTCTCTCTGAGCTGAGGGAAAGAGGTTGGAGTCCAGACAGGACAAGGAAGCTAGAGTTGGCAGATCAGAGCACCAGGGAGGAGAGAGCAGGGCAGTGGGAAGCAGACAGACAATGAGGCAGAAGAGAGAAAGAGCCCTGAAATCCACACAGAAAACTTGCAAACTCTTCAGCTGAGTACAGATGTATCTGGGGAAGCCACTGGAAGCTGGGGAAAAAACTAAGAGGGGACAGAAGAATCCATCACCAGAGCTCAAAAAGGACCAGGGGGAGTTCATGTTCTCACCATTTCACAATTCAGCAGGCATTAGCCCAAGGCATCTGGAGGTGCTGCCTCAGTAGGAAGGGCTACTGCCCGCTCTGGGGCTGCCCGACACAGCTAACTGGGAACCTTTGAAAGGATCAAACTGCTTCCACGTGGCTGCGTCCCAGAACAAAGCTCAAAAACATGTACAGGGATACAGAAATACCCAGCACCTACAGAAGGAAAATTCACAATGTCCAGCATCCAATAAAAAATGACCTGGCATGCAAAGAAACAGAAATACACAACCCATAATGAGAGGAAAATCAATCTATGGGAACAGATCGTAAAAGTAACCAAGGGAAGTCACATGATGCACAAGAGAATAAAGACGATGGTTCAGGCAGATGGCTCCCTGGCAACAATGCCACTGAGAACATTTCTCCAACACGAAAAAAAAAATAAAGAAAAAAAGAACTATCCACTTGGAAGTCTATGCCCAGCAAAAACGTACTTCAAAAAAAAATGAAGGCTAAGTAAAGTCTTTCTGACTTGGCCTCTTAGCCTCCCAATTAGTAAATGTCCACTCAGATTTCTACTTGGTCATGATTGTAATGAAATTCTCAGACCCCAGGTTAGGAACCAATAGCCCCCTGTAGGCATTCATATTTGAGATCTCAAAAAGGTGGGAAACAAGTCCACCCATGGATCCCATGTGGAGACCCCCAGCATGATTTGAAAGCCTGGGACTTGACTTCAGTCTCACACGTACCCTTAGATGAGGACATGTGGGAAGACAGCAAGCTGTTACACAGAAAATTCCCAATTGGGAAGACACATTGGTGTTCTGTATGTACCTCTTGTGTGTCCTACAGGATCCATTTTCTATGCAAATCCACTACATGATGATCAAATTTGAAGTAGTAACTAATAGCTACAATTGATAAAGCTCATTCTATCATATGACCATTTTATATAAATTTTAATATATCCTACATTAAAATGTTTTTAAAGCACTGCCAATTAAACAATATAAGACTCGATTATCCTTCATCATTTTATCCTAAAAGGTTTGTAGATTCACCTATGCATTTTTATCATGTATCATTTTGTGCACAAAAAGGAATATGTATGCAAATAAAGGGCTTAAGGTATTGCTCAAAATGCTTACATTCGATGTTTAATTCTTTTTTCCACATTTTATTGATGCATTATAGTTGTACATGCTAAAGGATTTGTCCCTATACATTTGTACCTGCACACAATGCAACACTGTATCACTTCCCAGCACTTCCTCCATACGGCCGCCCTATGGTCCTTTTCCTCTACTGACTTCCCTTTGAGTTTCATGAGACCCCTGGTCCCCATCTTTCTTTTCCTTTTTACCTCTCTAGCTTCCACATACAAGAGAAAACATACAACCCTTGACCTTCTGAGTTTGGCTTATTTCACTCAACATGATGGTCTCTGGTTCCATCCATTTTCCTGCAAATGGCATAATTTCATTCTTCTGGATGGCTGAATAAAACTCCATTGTGTGTATATATACCACATTTTCTTTATCCATTTATCTGTAGATGGACACCTAGGCTGGTTCTATGGTTTGGCTACTGTGGATTGTGCTGCTATAAACATGGGTATGCATGTGTCGCTGTCGTAGGATGACTTTATTCTTCAGGATGAATACTGAGGAGTGGCTCCATGTCCAGTGTTTTGAGGCGCCTCCGTACTGATTTCCATAGAGGTCGTACTAATTTACAATGCCGCCAACAGTGTAAAAGTGTTCCTTTTTCTCCACATCCTCTCCACAGTTTATTATTACCTGTATTCTTGATGACTGCCATTCTGATGGGGTAAGATAAAATCTCAGTATCGTTTTGATTTGCATTTCCCTAATTGCTAATGATGTTGAGCATTTTTTCATATATTTGTCTGCCACTTGTATTTCTTCTTTTGAGAAGTGTTTGATTCATTTACCCATTTATTTATTAACTGGGTTATTTAATTTTTTGGTGCTGAGTTTTTTGAGTTCATATATTCAAGATATCAATCCTCCATCAGAAGAATAGCTAGTGAAAATTCCCTCCCATTCTGTAGGTCCTCTCTTCACATTCCTAACTGTTTCCCTTGCTGGTGGAAGTTTTTTAACTTGATACCATCCCATTGTGGAATTGCTGTCTGAACTTTACGGGTCCTACTGAGAAGTGCATTGTCTGCACTTACAAACCAAGTGTTGACCCTACATCTTTTTCTAGTAGTTGCATAGTTTCTGGTCTAGTTCCAACAACTTTGATCCATTTTGAGTTGATTTTTATGCAGGATGAGAGATAAAGATCTAGTTTCATTCTTGTACAAATGGATGATCAGTTTGCCCAGCACCATTTGTTTAAAAGGCTTTTTCTCCAATGTATGTTTTTGGCATCTTTGTCAAGGAGCAGATGATTATACCTGTGTGGGTTTGTCTCTGTGTCTTCTATTCTGTACCACTCGTCTTTGTGTCTGTTTTAATGACAATCTCACTCAGTTTGGGTCACTATAGTTCTGTAGTATAATTTGAAGTCAGGTACAGTGATATCTCCAGCTTTGCTTTTCTGGATTAGAATTGCTTTGGGGTTTTGTGGCCTTTTATTCTTCCAAATGAATTTTAGGACTATCTTTTCTAGTACTGTGAAGAATGTCATTAGTATTTTGATGGGAATTGCATGGAATCTGCTCATTGCTTTTGGTAGAATGGCCATGGTAACAGTATTAATTCTGCCTATCAGTGTTCAATTCTTTTACATCCCTTTTTGACTCAGAACAGCTAATGTCCATTTTTTTCCTTTCCTCTATAATATTCTCTGTGTGTCAAATGTATTAAAGACAGCATTTCCTGAACGTGTTTTATCACTGTCCCTAGAGGTTATTCTTTGTAACCTATGACACCTATTCTGCAAGTTTGGGTGCCTAAATGTCCTTACCAAAAGGTACCAATGAAAGGTTCTCAAGTAGAAACCAGGTCTTACTTTCATTCCTTGGAGGACCCTGGGGTAAAAGCCAAGCTATGTGAGCACTGACATCTACATCTCACCAGCCATCCGGTTGACATCTATTGTAATATTCCATTCAGGATAGCACATACCCCAGTTTAGAAGAAGCTAAAATATGAAAAATTGTTCTCTGAGCCAGAAAAATATGGTGTGTACCAGGTACTTTCATTCATAGCTCAATTGATACCTAGTATACACCTCTGATGTGACAGACACTACATTATGCACTGAATTATAGCAAAAATAAATAAATAAGTTATAGGGGCTAGGGGTGCAGCTCAGTGGTAAAGGGTATATTTAACATGCATGAGGCCCTGGATTCAATCCCTAGCACAAAAGAAAAAAAAATGTCCATAAATCCAAGAAACTGCATCCTCAAGAACCCTGCACACTTGGCACAGACCTCCCCATTTTACTGGGGAGGAAACTAGTCATGGAACTCGGATGGCAAACTAGGTCTTCCTTACCTGTGTTACGTGTGTACTCTGCAAAAAAACAAAAAACAAAATAACATAATCCAAAACTGGATTATGGAGTAGGGACTCAGTCATTTCTCCACAAAGTTTTTTGCCAATTCAAAAGGAATTGAAAATGAACATCAACTGCCCCACGTACTATGCTTATTGTATGGAAGTATACCTACACCAGCTCGATCTAGTTCTTGTTCCAGAATAGGGATGTCGATCTCCTTAACTGAAACATTTTATAGTCACAGAAGGACACGTCAGGTGTGATTATAAATAGAAAATGTATTTTTGATTGCTGTAGTATGGGGTAGCATGCTCTGAGGCAAAGGTTCTGGGTCCAAATCTTAGCAGCACCACTTACCCAGTGAGTGAGCTTGACCAAGTCATTTATCTTCCTGTTGCTCAGTTTCCTCATCTGTAAAGTGGAGGTGATGATGATCCTGTCCCTCTCGTGAGATGGGTGAGGATTAAATGAGCTAAGGTTCATGAAGCATTCAAAAGAACATATCCCGGAGTCAGCGCTATGCAAGTATTTGCCAGATTATTCTCATACCTACATAGGTGTCCTACCAGAATGAGGGTCATGTTCTTGGTGCCCAGAAGGAGCAGCTACTGAATCAGTGAATGTCAGGTGGATGCTGCTTCCTAAGGAGCTTTTCTGGGTCACAGCAGCCCTTTACCCTGTGCCACTTGGACAAACACCTTGGTCACCCTGAGCATGCACATCAACAGATCAGTACATGAACAATGAGATCTAACGGGGACTCAAATCATGTTGTCACTCACATAAAAACCAGTTCAGATTTTAAAATATCATGTTTATATAAAAGCTCAAATCTGAGTTCACTCGACCCTGAGTGAATATTTTATACCTGCTTTTCTATACTGACTCAGAAGATTTCTTTTAAGTGGCATCAGAGGAATAACTTTCAATTAATACTGAACAAGTAGAATGAACTACTTAAGATCAATACCCATTTTTTCCTTTACTTTATAATTAATGGAGTGACTGCTTTGCTCTGGCTACTACGACTTACTATGGTTAAAAAAAAAAAAAAAACAACCCACAGGGCTGGGGGTGGGAGAAGCTGGTGAACAGTTGCTACTTACATATTAAGTATTTTATGTCTCGTTTTTTTCCTGGGGCTTTGTTTGAAAGCCGCCTGGGCTCAGTTTGCCCTCACTTTGCTGAAAACAATGATTTAAGCTTTATGAATGTGCTGAGCAGTGAATTGAGACACGAGCTTGCGGCAGCTTTAGAAGTGTTTAAAGAAGAAACCTCTCGGCCACCAACAGGGCAGCGAGGGAGGTTGTGCTCCCTGGGACCGTGCGGTGGAACTGTTGAACTTGGGCGCAAGGGAAGGAACTTTGTGACATAGATCATAGAGGGAATGGAAAATGAACTTTGGTCCTGGAGCATCAGAGGTAGGGTCGGAAAACCTGAGTCCTCGTTTGGTACTTGCATGTAGTAGTCACAGCTGGTTTTCTTACCAACCATCTTTTTCATCTTCTTTACCCTCCCTTAAGAGATGCTCATCCCTCACTCTCAGCTGGTGGATTCCCAGTGGCACTGATCACTCCTGTCCCTAGAATAACCCCACAATTCATCTTCAAAACCCAGGCACTTAAGAGTAAAAGTTTTCTTTAAATTATGATTATGAAATTTTGGAAATATGCACTTACTGATCAACAAATTGATTTTATTCAACTGATAGACCTACAAAATAGTTCTATTCAAAAATTGCTTTCAAAAATAAGATTTTTAAAAAATATGCATGACCTTTAGCATGAAATGAGTGAAGGATTTTATTTTTTATATTGATTTTCTGAACATTAAAAATAACAAGCAGAATAATTATTCTTCATACATAGTTAAGTACTTCAGTCGATTCCTTAGCCACATCCATCCCCAGTACAATATCAAGCATATTTTCTAAAAAATTTTGGTTTAATTTTTTTTTCTTTTGTTCTTTTTCTGCCATATAGAGTATCAAATCCAGGGACTTGCACCTGGGAGGCAAGCACTCTAACAGGTGTGACCATTTTTAATGTTTTCATACAAATGTCTTCATTCTTCCTCAACATTTTATTTAACTTTAGTAAATATGAAATTGTTGAAAGCTAAATTGACTATTATCCATAGAGTCAAATACTTCTAATATATCTGGTTGTCAAGAGGCAGCTAAGGAGAAAAGGTATGTGTAGTGCAGCGAAATGTTTTTTTTTTTTCACTTGACATTATCACAAAAATTTTATAGTTTAGTTACTGAAACTACATATGCACAAAAAGTATATAAAACTTAATAGGAAATGCTCTACTTTGATTAGTGGACTATCAAGCTTATCTGGGTACAATTCTAAAGTACGTGTACAATACAACCAATTCCAAGTACTATTTTGCTTCATGGGTTTTACCATTTACCAAAAGAGATTGTTTTAACTTGGAATTGTGTTGAACCTAAAATTGTATCTGTATTATTACCTTAAAACAAATAATTTGATCTTCAATGTCAAACTTTTGAACTTCATCTATAACAACATTCATAATGTCAGGTGTTTTACCTTCCGTGGAATGGATTTCCAAATTTAACTTGTTTCCAATCATTGGGTAAAAAATTTCAATCTTTATAGAAATTAACTTTTTTTTTTGTTCTGGGGATGGAACTCAGAGGCACTGAATCACTAAGACACATTCCTAGCCCTATTCTGTATTTTTATTTAGATACAGGGTCTCACTGAGTTGCTTAGTGCCTAGCCATTGCTGAGGCTGGGTTTGAACCCGCAATCCTCCTGTCTCAGACTCCTGAGCCCCTGGGATTATAGGTGTGCTTAATGGAGTTACTTTAACAGCTATGATATTACTTTTTATGTTGCACACAACAATCTGGTATAGAAAATGAGAAAAGCTAATTTAGAAAAGTAGTCAGTTGTTTTAAATGAGGAGTCATGCTTCACAGAGGTCTATGCAAAAGCTGCTGCCCATATTAATTTGTCATGGTTAGCCACAATCTGCTTAAAATACCTACTAAGCTGGAGTAGATCGTGATGCACTAGCAGAGCACATGTGACCAGTGGTAATACTATGTTGCCCCAGACAGATGACAAATGTCAGTCAATGTCTTGCACAAGTCAATCTTTACCACCAACTTCCTTGAGAAATGAAAATTCCTCCCCCAGTTTTTTTTCTTAAAATAATCATCGTTTTCACTCCTTGATGCTAAAATAACATAAAAATCATTGCAATATAGAAAAGGGTGACCAAATGATGTAATAAATAGTTGCAGGGTGCCACACAACTTTGAATAATAAGAAACAAGGATACAGGAGAGAAAATCCAAAGCAGGGAACCAGGGTGAGCAGAGTCCAAGGCAGGAATGAATAGGGCATCCGTCTGACCAGCCTGCCACTCACACAAGGCCTCGCTAGGGCAGCTGTAGCTCACGGCCCATTCTGAAGGGCCAAAAGGGCCAAGGAGACCATCAGGTGATGAACAGCTACCAAATAACACCTAGCACCTGTGAGCCCAAGCAACTCTCCTGATTGGCCTGCAGAGAAACACAGATGAACGAGGCAAGATCGTTAAAGGACTTACAGGATTTAAGAACTTTAGAGATTTTAAAGAACTTAAAGGATTACTGATAAGATCTATAAATGTGCAAAATTATACACCTCATGTAATGCTTTGTGTACCCAAACAGGAATAAGTGTCCTTGTCCCTTCTGCTCACCCTAAATCTCGAATATAAATAAAAGGTAAGTTAAACCCATTTCTGATGGTATCCTTTAAACACCTGGCATGACTCTTTTCTAATATGCACATTTTTAAGAGAATGGAAGAAAATTGTTGAGTAGACCTAAACTCAACCACAGAGTTCTAATTACATTTTCTTCACTGTATTGTTTTTTCAAGCTTACTTAATTCTGCAGTTAGATCCTAACTGTTCCCAAAGGCCCATGTGTTCCAAGCTTGGTCTCTAGTCTGTGGCACTATTGGGAAGTGGTGGGCTCCCTAAGAGGTGGGCACAATGGAAGGAAGTTAGGTCACGGGTGTGTGCACCCACAGGGGATTCTGTGACCGTGAACACTGTTCTTTCTCTCTCTTTACTTTCCATCCTCTAAGAGGTGAACAGCTCACTCCACCACACCCCTTGCCCCCCAATCTGCAGCCTCACCACAGGCTCAAGCAACAGGGCCAAGAGCTCATGGACTGGAACCTCTGGAACCCTGAGGCAAAATGTCTATAGACCTTTTCTCTTTTTAAGCTAATTGCCTCAGATATTTTGTTTCAGTATCATAAAACATATCTATCTCTATGTGTGTGTATACACAGAGAGACTGAGAAGGGGCGGAGAGAAAGAAACATCCCAGTCCTGATCCAAGCACTCTCCCTTACGTCCCATGTTTACTTATATGTTAGGTCACCTTGGACCAGGTTCCACTGGCTCATTGAGGGGAGTTCTCTTTCTCATCCATTGCCCAAAGGCTTCATTATTTACATCTCTGAGTCACAGATATTCTCACCTCCAATTTGATACCCCCTAGATCCACACGTGGTGGAATTTCAGGAGGCACATACTTCTCCAATTATACGTTGCAAAATGTCCTGTTGCAGCAGTCTCTTTCTCCCAGGTGAGGTCAAGGATTGGATTGATAATGGGTTCTGGGGAAAGGAGAATAGTTTCCAAACTGTTCACAAGAGTTTTTCACCATTTTGGAGGTGGAGAGACAAACCTATTAATTATTTTCAGTTGTGATATCCAATATTCCCTCACCGTCTGCAGAGTTTTGTCTTTGAACCATTTTTATCCACTTTTAGGGTGATAGTAATCCACAATAAGCTCAGATTGAGTAGTACAGAGAGTAAATGCCTTGGTGATCAACAAACAGAAACTGTCACTTCCAGGACAGGCTTTCACTCGTTTGCTCGCTCATCCCCTTGGTGTGTGTTCACCTACTAAACCTCAGGCACTGGATTATCACAGTGGTGAGCAAGATGGACCTGGCTTCTGCCATCACGGAGCTCCTCACATAGGCACAGAAACACACGGGAAGTGGCACAGAGAAAGAGAATCACAAATAAGTGCCATCCAGAGCGTTACGAGAAGGAATACCCAACAGAGGTAGGATCTGATTTGGACTGGAGAAAAAGTAGAATTCAGTTAAGCTTTAGGCAATAATCAAGAATATTGTGATCAGAGGAATGTGTGTGTGTGTGTGTGTGTATAAACTATATGTATATATATTTTATATATTTATTTATTTTTTTTTAAGCATATTGAAATCCACTGTATGTTTACTTAACTGCCCAGTAAACATATGTGCAGTTTATTCAAAATGGTTCTGACAATCGGATCTCCAAATGTAAAAAAAAAAAGATACTTGATCAATGCCTGGCATCATAATTAAAAATTAAGTAAAAATGGATCATAGATCTAAATGTAAAACACCAAAAAATACAATTTCTAGGGAAAAACTTTTGTGGCCTTAAGTTAGAAGATTTGTAGATATAAAATCAAAAAATATAATTCATAAAAAAAGATAAATTGAATGTTCTCAAAATGAAAACATCTGTTCTTCAAAAGATGCTTTTAAGAGAATAAAAAGACAAACACAAAATGGGAGAAAATATTTGCAAAACACATATCTGATAAAGTCGTTAGTTCCAGAACATATAAGGAACTCTCTGGATAATAATAATAAGGCCAAAAACATGATTTTAAAAATTGGCAGATTTTAGCAGATCCTTCAGCAAGGAAGATATGCTTACGGGAAATAAGTACATGAAAACATGTCAACATCATTAGTTATGAGGGAAATGCAAATGAAGTATATTTGAATAGCCATGAGCCTGGTGTACAAGTCTATTAGAATGGTGAAAAATAACAACAAAAGCTGGCAAAGATGTTCAGCATCTGCAACTCTCAAACATTCTGGGTGGAAATGCAAAACGGCACAGTTACTTTTGAAAGCCTTTTCACTGTTTTTTATAGAGTTAAATGTGTATTAACCATTGATCCAGCAATCCACCACCTAAGCATAAAAAAAACTATGATAATACATGAAATAAGGTGTTTATAATAGCTTCATTCATAATTGCCAAAAACTAGGGGCTGGGGGCCTTACTCAGTGACAGAGCATATAACTATAATTGCCCGAAACTGAAAACAATATTCTTCAAATGTACTTCAACCAGTAGATGAATAAATTGTTGTGGTATGTCTTGATTT